>NC_064807.1:37712093-37919593 GCF_023721935.1 Panthera uncia
CCCCCCCCCCCCCTCGCCCCCCCCCCCCCCCCCTCCTCCCCCCCCCCACCCCTGCCTCTTTCTCTGTCCCCTCACCCTCCTTCTCCCTCTCCCTTATTTTTTATGTCTACATTGACATCTTGAAAGATTTACCTGGGGCTGCCCAACCATTTACCCGCTTGTGCCTGTGGTTCTGAACAAAACCCTATGGAAACAGCCTTGATAAAGGCAGCAGTTTATGGAAACAGGACAGATTATGGAACTGGACAAAACTGGGTCCAAATGTTCATTCTTTCACTTACAGTTTTCTCCAAATAATTTATTTAATCTCTCTGAAACTTTATTTCCTTGTCTTTAAACATGATGGTATTAGTAGCTATATCTCAAGGTTGACAGGATCAAATAAACTCAAGGTATGAGAAAGCACCTGGCGCATACTAGGTGCTCAGGATTGTAAAACAAGTAACTAAACCCTGATCTATGATAGGAGGTTTCCTGTCAAAATTTAGGAGACCCAGTACAGGGGTGCTTGGGTGGCTGAGTTGGTTAAGCCTCTGATTTTGGCTCAGGTCATGATCTCACAACTTATGAGTTCCAGCCCCACATGGGGCTCTGTACTGACAGCTCAGAGCCTGGAGCCTCTCTCTCTCTGCCCCTCCCCAACTCATGATCTGCCTCTCTGTCTCTCTCTGTCTCAAAAATAAGCAAACATTAAAAAAAATTAAAATTAAAAAAGGAGGAGACCCAACACATTTAAAGGAGTGGGAGACAGTGGTGCTTGGGTGGCTCAGTCAGTTAAGCATGCAGATCTTGGTTTCGGCTCAGGTCATGATTATGCGGTTCGTGAGTTTGAGCCCGAGTCGGGGCTCTGTGCCGACAGCATGGAGCCTGCTTGGGATTCTCTCTCCCTCTCTCTCTGCCCCTCCCCACTCTCAAAAATAAATACATATAAAAGAAAATACAGGGGTGGGAGACAGGGACTGCCCCTAATGGAATGCATGAATTCCAACTGTGTTTAAAGGAATATCTTTTATATTTAAAGACTAAGGCAATTGCTTTTATGTGGAATAAGCCCCAGGAGGGTTCTGTTTCTTAGAGAGAATCATCAGTTTCATTTTAGTCTGTACAGATGTTTTTTTTAGGAGGATTACCATTCGTGAATTGCAAGAAATCTTGTCCTTTTCATCATGTGATTTTAAAAAAAAAGTTGCTCCAAGAAATAAATAATAAATAAGCAAATCAATAAAATAAAGGTTGCCGCAATCTTAAGAGGAATTTTTATTTTTTATCAGAGCTAAAATTCCTGATCTAGCACTAATTTTATTAATAACAAATTGAAGGCAATGAGCAGAAATTGGCTTTCTGTCCTTACTTAGAGCCTATGTTCCTTCCATAAAGGAGGGTGCACCCGCATAGCAACAAGGCAGGGAGCAGGCTGGTAAGCTCCCTCAGTTCCGGTTCTCAGGACCACAGAGAGCAGCACACAATGGAAATGCCTTTCAAATTGTTGCAGCTGCTCTCCCTGGTGCACCCACTGCGTTAAAGGACAGACACGCCACATACATGTGAAATCCTCAAGCTCTAAAGCCTAATTAATGACCTGAAATCTATCAAAAATGGTACAAGCACGCATCTAAAGTACACATCCATGCTGGAATAGTAAACAGTTTAAAAGTAAATTGGGAAAAAAAAAAGAAAAGTAAATTGCACACAACTTTATTCTGTCCTTTTTTTGTGTGTTCATATACTCTTTAAAGATTAAACTTAAAAACAGCCTAAACCTTTCACCTCACAGTTTGGCTTCAATTGTTTCACAGTTTTGTGCAGTTTGGCACACTTGAAATTGGGTTTCTTTGTAATTTGTGGTTATGTGCACATCATGTAGGCACACCATTCCTGCACATTCTCTCTTGATTCCTTTTTCTCCTTTCAAGCAAGAGAACAATGCTCAATGAGAATAAAAATAAATAGCAAAGAATCCTGCACAGTTTGGGGGCAACTTTTTGATTTCCCACTAAAATAGTTTTAAGAAGATTTGGCAGACTACATAAATATGAGATTAGATTACACTTTTTTTAGTCTTAATTGAAGTGTCCAGGTATGAAAATGTCTGGGCATGAACAGAACCTCTCAAATGTCTATCACATTTAGAATAATTTTTTTCTGGTACACCCTGGGGAGATAATGCCCTTAGAATTTCCTTCCCTTGGGAAACCACATTTATCACTGGGAGTTAAGAAGAAGGGTCGAGTCAAGGATGATGGGGCTGATTGCTTCCTGTCTCACTCTGTGGAAAAAACAAGGCTAATCCAGCCCCAAACATGCTAGAAGTATGTAAGAAGGCTGTCAGATATTTGCATTGTATCTCTAAAATGCATTCCGATAAACTCAGTTTGCTTCCTCTGTCACTGCTTGTTCACTTTCCTGTTTCCATGAGTGATTTTGTTTTGTTTTGTTTTGTTTTGCTTTTTCCTGTTTTCAATCTAGTCCTTGAATATTGCGACTAACTATCCTGGTTTAACCCCAGAACCCTTTGGAACATGGTATTTGCCCTCCACCTCCCTGTTCCAATGGTTTACTCTGTTTGTCATAATGTGGCTTAATGAATTAAAACAGGCTGGTGGAGAGAGGGCAGATGTGAAGCATTCACTTGCCTTGGAAGAATAAACCTCTCATACTGTCTCACAATAAGAGAGCCTATAGGTCATGGATCATTCTGAGACTTTAGCGGTTCTCTGCCCCCAGGTCCCCCATTGCAATACCTCTATCAGCAATTGCTTTAAATGAGCATTAGAAGCCTCTCTTGAACTTTCTTTTTGCAAAACTGTCAAGGAACGTTCAAATTGCTATCTTGCCAGCTGTGAATTATTTCCTTTGCTCTGGAGTTTGCACTGGCATGTGGGGAGAGGGTAGGTAGCAAAGATCCCTTGAATTTCCGGAGTACAAAATTAGGGAGTACAGAATTCCACTGCATCATTCCAAAGGATCCAGATTGATGTAGGAGCTCTATTTTGCCTCTTAAAATGATCAAATACCCAGATTTTCTCTGCAGCATAATATGTGGTCTTCTTTGAACGCACTGAAATGATGTGGCTACATTTTATCATGGAGACTGCCATATTTTATCAATTCTAAATCATCCATATTTTCACATTTTAACTTCTCTGAAATTGGAATGTGTCTTAAAATTGATGGTGCATTATAGCTTGATTGCCTGTATTTTTTTTTCAACTTGGTGGTACATAAAATTCATGTTCCATTTTACAGTTAAAGTCCTCTTACATTTAGAGTTACAATGCACCTTTTTTAAGCATGCCTTCAAAGAGGTCTTAATTTTCTTTTTTTTTTTAAATTTTTTTTAACATTTATTTATTTTTGAGACAGAGAGAGAGAGAGCATGAACAGGGGAGGGTCAGAGGAAGAGAGAGACATAGAATCTGAAACAGGCTCCAGGCTCTGAGCTGTCAGCACAGAGCCCGACGCGGGGCTCGAACCCACAGACCGCGAGATCATGACCTGAGCCGAAGTCGGACGCTTACCGACTGAGCCACCCAGGCGCCCCAAGAGGTCCTAATTTTCAACTCTGGAACTGTGATAGGAATAGTGAGCCTAGCTGGCTCTGCATTCTATTCTCCATAGCAAGAATATTCAGAAGTGAAACTTAAAAGAAATGAATGAAAAGCAAAACCAGAATGTTTGAAAACATTTAACATTTGAATGTGTTGTCATTTACTATGACTGAGAGCTCTTTTCCTTTTACATCCATTTCAAGTGTCCATAATAAATGAGGTCTCCATTTGCAAATGGTAAGCTATGGAAGTCAAATAACTGCTGATGTATCATTAATCTTCACTTCCAACAAAAAAACACATCCTGAATTGGATCAATGTGTTCGATCTGATCAATTACCGCAATAGTGAGCGTCTGAGATTCTGAATTAACTGTGTCATGACTGATTTACTTATACTAGAGTCATGATATTATTAAACCTTAAAGTCATTGTTCCAAGGATAGCTTATACATTAGATTTTCTCCAAATATGTATAGAGATCTTAGTATAGCTCTCTAGTGACTTGCTAGGTTCTCTAGGAATTTAATCTTTGTTAAGATTTGTGCTTGGTTTTGAAAAAAGTTAGGAGAGAAGGATATGGGACTTGAGACATTTATTGAGCAAAACCACCCTGAATCCTTCATGGCTATTGACCAAGTAGTAATGGAAAACGGGAACCAAGAAATAAAAATCTCATCAACACAGTGAAATCTGTTCTTCTCTCTGTGTATATAAACCTCATGTGTTGGCTTTGGCAGTATTTGAACTTTGTCATTCCAATAAAGTTCCTGAAATTCACTAGATAACACTTCTTTTTACAGGAAAACATCTGCAAGTTTATTTATCTGGTTATAAACAAAACTACATTTCACTTCTTCAAATGACATATCAGAAATGTTTATTTGTATTTGCCATATACATTATTAGCCCATCACAGAAATCTGTGAACACACACACACATTATTAAAACATCGTTCGTAAGTTTAAAAATATACTAACTAGAGAAGCATACATAGTTCTCTACTTCAGAACGTTTTCATTGCACTGGTGGAAGAATTTTACTTGGTTGGACAGAGAATGGTTTTAAACTTTCTTGAGGGAAATTTTGTTAAAACGTTCCACTCTCAAAGTTGATTCAGACAGCAGTTTCAATCTTTGAACACACACACATACACACACATTCTGCATTTTATAGATCTGAGATGAAACCTTTTTCACGTTTCTGATGTTACTCAAATTTGAGGCATCTTATAGTCGATGTCAAGACATGGCTGAATTGACAGGTTTTTCTCTTTCTTTATAGTAAAAAATAATGTGCTACCTACGATAAAACACAGAGTGCGGGTGATGGTGCAAATGGGGTAAGAGCTGCTATGTGTAGTTTACATTGTGTCGGGTGCCACTTCAGGTACCTTACAGACTTTATATAATAGTCACAGCCACCCTGAAGAGCAGATATTGTTAGTTAATTTTTACAGACGAGGCAACTAAGTCCCGGGGAATTTGAGTATAACTTGCCCGGGGCCACTGACTGCAAATGTTGAAGTTAGGGCTGGGATTCGGGTATGTCTGATACCAAAGCTTGATTTTTTGAAAAATATCTATTTATTTTGGGGAGAGTGCAAGCAGAGGAGGGGCAGAGAGAGGAGGGCAGAGGATCCAAAGGGGGCTCTGGGCTGACAGGCTGACGGCAGCAAGCCCAATGTGGGGCTCGAACTCACAAACTGTGAGATCGGGACCTGAGCCGAAGTCAGACGATTAACCTACTTGAACCACCCATATGCCCCCAAAGCTTGATCCTTTAAGAGAGGCACAATGAACCAACTTCAAAAAACAGCAGCTCATGTCCATTTTTGTCCAAAAGCCTACATTTGGAGAGGACTGCAATTTCTTCATGGCATTCCCACAACCATAATAAAGTGATGGCATACTTAGGTGGGAAAACACATCTACTTTTTTGTAAGGCCCCGGCCTATTCAGGCAGAATAGTTTGTTTTCCTTCAGTTTATATTTCCTATACACCTTCTTTAGGTCAGGCACGGAGCTGAGTAAATATTGGAGGCATGTGGTGAGGAAAAGGAGTCAGCTGAAAGGAGACTGAGGAGCAAGCCCTGGGTCCATGTTCAAGATCAGCAGATCCAGGTTTGGCTGCAGAATCCTGCTGGTACTCTCTTGCTGTGAGATATGAAATATAAGTCCTTCCCTGTGACTAGGTTTCTGCACAAGGATCTCTGTACCACATCTCATGATGGTGAGGATAACATGAGATGAAATAAGAGAAAGTGGTCTGCAATGCACAGAGGACAAAGTGTGTGGCATTATTCATTCCTAGCGGACTTGTTATGTGGATAATCATTGACCAAAGATCCTTTCAGGCAGCCCTTGCGCCTCACAATTGGAGGGGTGTGTGTGTGTGTGTGTGTGTGTGTGTGTGTGTGAAAGCAGAATTATTCTCTGAGAATCACGAATGAAGCACTTCTTAGCTCTAAATTGTCATTTCATTGGGATCACATAAATTCACGTTGCTTCTGTATACAGGCACAAATCTTCAGTTCTCTGTCTCTGTCTCCCTTGGTCTCTCTCGAGCATGTTGGGTCATGACTTTTCTGTCTGTTCTGGAATCAAGCAGATTGAGTTTGAGCACTGGTCTCACCACTTACTGTGCCACCGTGAGCCTGTTACATAACCACACTGCGGTCAGGGGTCTTGATTTCCTTATTTAAAAATGGGAATAGCACATTCCATTCAAGAATTTTTTGATGACTGAATGTGATAAAGCACTTAGCATAGGACCTAACACATAGTAAGATTTAATAAATATTGACTACCTGTTATTGTCCTAGTAGGTTGCAACCATCCATCACTATTTTAATCCCACTGTAAATTCCATATGGACACAGCAATTCTGGTATAGAAAATGCAGAAATGCTGCTCTAGTCACCATAGATGACATAGAAATAATGAAATATTGTCCATGTTCTTGAAGAAATTAAGTGCAATTTAATTTATGCCAAATCAATTATTTTGCCCACTTTATTAATCTAACTTGATATTTTATAGAAAGCAAGGAACTAGCGTTTTTATTTAAAAAATATATATATAGGCTGTCATTACATAATCTATAAAACCCAGCTTCTTCTAAGGGATTGTTCTTGACTAACCCCAAACATTATTATCCCTTTTTCCTGTTGAGTCTCACGTTCATATCAGCAATTTGTCCTTACAGCACTGGTTGAATGCTCAATTTCATTTATTCTATTCGTGAAGGCAACTACTTCTGAGCCCTGTGGAATCTTCTCCTCCTCATCCACCTGTCACGTCCTTGCAGATGGCTTTGCCACACTAAATTCCCATGTCTGCTATATTGTTGCCCATCCTAGAAGTCTCTTGAAATTTTTCCTAAAAATTTATCCCAGCCTTATCTTGACTTATAAACTGATCCCAATTTTACCCTAAATTGACTTCATCCTTTTGCGTCTGTGTTCTCCACCTGTAACTGTCTTCATGGTTTGGAGGCATTTCAGATCAAAGGCTCCAGAGCCTGACCCACTAAATTCAAATCCTAACCAGTTCTATGATCTTAGTAGAGATAGTTCTTTTTGCTTCAGTTTCCTCACCTATAAAGCAGTATTATTAATGACAGTACCTACTTGTAGAGGGTTGCTGAGACAATTACATGAGTTAATATGTGTAAAATCAGGCTTAGAATCATGCTTAACACATAGTGAATGTTATATAAATGTTCACCATCATATCACTGTTTATTTGAGATAACTCACCCTGGGTTGTTGAGGCTGCCAGATGTGTTCATGATTTTACCAATAAGCTAGATGATGTGAATTAAGAACCAAACCACAGGGAGTACAGAGAACACATATCCAGAGAAAAGTGAAAAAGCTACAATGAGATGGGAAAGTTACGGGTGGTTAGACAGAACAATATTTCCTGTAGATGGAAATCAAAGTCTCAGAAATCTGAGAACAGGTAGCTAGAAAGATGGACTGGAAAAGAGGCCCGGAAAAGTATCTGTGCTCGGCATGGTGTTGGCAATGTTAGTGTAAGGCACTGGGAGGGAGATTTCAAAGTACCAAGGACTAGATAAATGTAGGATGAAAGGCAGGTAGTAGTAGGAATTTGGAACAAAAAGAACAGGGGGGCGCCTGGATGGCTCAGTCGGTTAAGCATATGACTTCGGCTCAGGTCCCAATCCCACAGTTCATGGGTTCCAGCCCCACGTGACTGACTGTGCTGACAGAGCCTGCTTCAGATTCTCTCTTCCTCTGTCTCTGCCCCTCCCCTGCTTGTGCATGTACGTGCACGTGTTCTCTCTCTCCCTCTCTCTCTCTCTCAAATATAAATGAATAAACTTAAAAAAAAGAACAGGGAATGGCAGCTTTCTAAGGATATTGGATAGGAGTACAAATTTGAAAGTGGAGATGAAAAAACCCATACAGGGCTCAGATCAATGGTGGAGAAGTGAGAGACAATTTAAGCCCCATTCCTCAGGGACTACTAGGGAGGACAGCTTTCCTGCTGCTTCTCAGAAAACAAGTGGTGGCAATGAAGGAGAGAAGAGGAACAGAGACAGGAGCCTGAGGTAATGGAGAGGCTACTGGACAGGGAGACAAAACTTCTCCATTCCTATCTCTCCTGAGAACCAGGGGCACGACCTTTGTCCAGTCTCTTAGCATTACTGGGGTAGAGAAATTTAAAGCCCTGACACCCTTTTCATGCTTGAATCCTAATGGGGATACAAGCTGAGATGAGGGGTGGTAGGGAAAAGGTGTATATGGCAGGTAAATTTTGGTCTTAGGAAAATAGAAGTCAGAGTCATTTTCGTGAACCAATATCACAGATAGGCATGTGGATGAGTTTCGCACGCCCCCTGAGAGAAGCCAGTCACAAAAACTTAATACTATATGATTAGGATTAGACACGGTTCAAAAATAGACAAAATTGATCTTCTGTATTAAAGGTCACAAGAATGGTTGCCTTCTGGAGATGGTATTCCCTTGGAGGGAACATTTGGGGATGCTGAATTGTTTTCTCTGTTAACCTAGGTGGGAATTACACAGGTATGTCTATAGGTAAAATAATGGAGCATCATACCCTTAAGGTTTGTGCACCTTAGTTTTGTGAGTTGTACCTCAACTGCAAAGAAAGACAAGTCAAAAATCTAATCAAGTAAAAAGAGAGAGAGAGAGAGAGATGTCTACTCAATGAACAGGTGAAAACTGAGGGCCTTGGGCAAAGCAGTTTCTCTGGAGATGGTGGTGCCTGGGTCAAAGAGAGACAGACACACAGACACATGGTTTGTCTCATGGATATGGATATGTTAACTGCCTTACATGGTGAATAGTTACTATTATTGAACCACCCATCATTTGTGCTTATTTTATAAATATATCCCGCTCATGATATGTAGCATATATACATTATTTTACAGATATATACACGCTCATGATACGTAACATAGATACATTAGAACAATGATTTTCAAAGAAAGGGCGTTGCTAAGTTCGAGTGCCTCATGGACGGTGCTCAGGGTCACTGTGTGGGGTGAAGGGAGGGTGACCTGCCTTTCTCTGGCCCTGTATCGGCCAGTGTGGTTCTAGTTTAATCTGTTTTATAAATTGTGGCTTGGCCTTAATAGTTAATGCATTAGCAGATTCCACAGCTAGAAGTGTTTGAAGATATTGCAGGAAGTTATACTTGAAATATACGTAGATTATGTGTGATCTAAAACTTCACTAAAAACAAACCAAACCAAAACAAAACACAGGTCCGTTGGTAATTTTTATTGCAGCCCTACCAGTAACTCTGAGAATCAACAGAGAATTCAAAGGATGTTTCCTTTTCTCTTCAAACTAACAGTCCTATGCTTGCCATGGGGTGTTGGAAACACGGAGAGCAAAGTCCCCAACCTTAAGGAGTTTAAGAGCCATGACAAACAAACCCTCGGATCAAGCCAAAGTGTTTCAGATCTTCAAGTATTAACGATTCGGGATGAGAGAAGTACTGTACCTTTTCTGTGTTGTCCGTCAGTCCTGACTTCCCACTCCTGATAAAGGAAAAGTCTTGCTTTAACTCTTCTCTCTGCCAGGGAGAATTACTTTCTGTTCATTAAGTTTTAGAGCAGGGGTGCCCCTAAGGAGAGATGCAGGGACAGTACAATTCTGTAGTGTATTACGGAACGTTCAACATACTCTAGTTGCTTATTTAGACAATCGCAGGGCGAGCGGAGGAGGAAGGAGGAAGGATAGTAACAGTGATGATCACTGTTATTATGATTCTAACCACCCTTGCCACCAGTGAGGGTTTCCTGTTTTCATCACCTTTGGTGGCCACCTCTGCCTCCCCACCCTGCGGGTTCATTTTTTTCTCCATCTGTTCAATTGACATTTCTGACACTCATCAGGCTTTTGTTTTCATACTCTTCAGATTCATATATTGTTCGTTGTTTTCGTGCTTACTCAGAACCCACGTCCGTCACCAGCACAGTTCTTGTGTGTAACACACAGCTAACTTTACCCTTAGTAGGGCTTCCGTTTCCAGGGACCTAGTGGATATTTGAAAGTTCTTAATCATGAATGTTGACAAAGTCTTTCATTGTGTGTGTGTGTGTGTGTGTGTGTGTGTGTGTGTGTGTGAGTGTGTGTGTTAGAGAGAGAGAGAGAGAGAGAGAGAGAGAGAGAGACTGTCAAAGTGCCTTCTAAAATATCTGTCTACCGTGAATCATGAAGTTACCCACCTTTAAGGTATTTCTACCTTCTTTATGGACCAAAACTGCCTCTATTAAGATAAATGTATTTTTTAATTATTTTTTTAAGGTTATTTATTTATTTATTTTGAGAGAGAGACAGCGCACATGGGGGAGGGTCAGAGAGAGAGGAGACAAAATCCCAAGCAGGCTTCACATTGCCAGTGCGGAGCCCAACATGCCCCACGCAGGGCTCGAACTCATGAAACCCCAAGATCCCTGACCTGAGCCAAAACCAAGAGCCGGACATTTAACGGACTGAACCACCCAGGCGCCCCTCAGATAAATGTATTTAGAAGACATATTCTAAAATTCTCGAACAGTTTCGATCGCAACATCTCACTGGCCATTAAAAAATCCAGTGTGGGTTGTGTATGCTGATGTAGCCCCTCTTTGTCCATCGTATTATTATAAGCATCTCTGTATTTTCTATTTCATGTTTTGTTCCTAGATTTGATGCTGGCCAACCCAAATCAGGAAAAAAGAAATGTCTGCTTCAAACTGGCATGCCACGGATTATTTTTCACAAGGTGAACATGTTTTTAATCTGCGATAGTATAATTTATGTTCCGGCGAGCAAGGAGTTTTAGAGGATCAGATTAGTGGCTCATCGAGCGGTTGGACCAGCATACCACATTCCTGAACTTCCCACACAAATGTTTCCATGCACTTCAGTCCGTTCCGAAGCCTCAGATTTCCTATAACCTTAGGAGGAGCCTCCTGCTGCTATCCTTTCCTGATAAGCTCCAGATATATTTATTTTACTGTCTCACCTTCTCCATAAAATGGAATTAGGGGGAAATAAGGGGCTCTTGGCTTTTATAATTTATTACCCTTCAGAGGATTAATGTTTGTACTTTTTGGTCGCAGAAACCTTTGTTCAAACAAAACATTGCACTAAAGCCAAGTGTGGAAAACAGATAAATGTTCAGTTGCTTCAGGTGAATTGGGGGGCGAGGGGGGGCCCGGCCCTGGCAGCTGGGCCCCTTCCCACCTGCCAGCGGCCCCAGAAGAATTCTGTAGAAGAGGGTGGAATCTGTAGCCTGGGAGCAGTGGTTCTTGTTCTGGTTGCCCGTTAGAATTACTGGGGGGACTTCTGAAAAGTAACCCTGCTCACCACCCACCCAGGGTACTGATGGAGGTTAGGGCCCTGACAATTGTTTTGTTCAGAGCCCCAGAGGTGCTCATGTGCAGGCATGGTTAAGAACCACGGCTTCAGAGCGGTGCTTCTCAAATTCGAGCGTGCATCAGAATCTCCTGGGAGCTTGTTAAAACTCAGCTGGCTGGACCCCACCTGAGTTCCTGATGCTATAGGTCTGGAGTGGGGGGCCCAGCATTTGCATTTCTAATAAGACCCCGGGTGATGCCGATGCTCTTGATCCAGGGACTATAGTTTGGAACCACTGCTTTGTAGAAATGGTGAAATTGGCCAAGATTCTCTCACTCCTGCTAGGAGCTGAGAAAAAAATTAGCTTCCACTGGGTGTGCTTCTCTCTACCCATTCTTGAGTTAAAAAAATAGAATTGCTATGTCCAGAAGGGCCCCTCATGGAAGGTATTGGTTATTTTGGGCAGGCATATGGGATCTGAGGTTGCCGCTCTCCCTGTCAGTTAAGCCTTTGCCTACAACCTGCCACAGTGTCTTACTGGAAATCAATTACACTGGAACCAGTTTTCTAAACTATGAGAACATTGGGGCAATGTATCGAAGAGAAGATGTATTCTAAAGTGAAGAAATGAAAACCATGGTAGGGTCTCCAAAGAGTGCCTCCTATAAGTCGTCGTGTCATATTAGGAAACCAGAACAGAGGCAAGCCTGCATGTGCCTTTGAGTAAAGTAACCAAAGCATCAGTAAGCTGCCCGGTTGCCTTTACTTCTTTCCGTGTACTTCTCTTGCCACAGACGAGATCTAGGGAGAGGAGCAGCAAAATATTTGCTTCATGGCAATCATTTGGGGGCAACCCGATTTGGAAAAAGGAGTTAAATAAATATGAAAAGTTAAACCAAGTTTTGGGACTTAAGTAGGCTTCCTGTCAGAATATCTGCTGGGAGGCATGATAGGCTCAGTCACCTATAATCACAAAGCAGGTGAGCTCATGCTGGGTGTCTAAGATGCCTCCTCAAATCAGGAGCACTGGGAGTTACAGAGCCTAGGCACTGATTTCTTGCCATAAATATAGGTGTAACAACATGGGGCTCATCCCATGCACTTCCTCAGAAGCAAAAGTTTGGAGAGGGGCCAGTTGGCGTGAGAATGGTTGATATTCACTATTAAGGGTTGAATTGTCTTCCCAAAATTGAAATGTTGAAGTCCTAACCCCCAGAATTTTATTAGGGATGCAACTTTATTTGGAAATAGGGTTGTTGTAATCAGTTAAGATGTGGTCATTAGGATAGATCCTAATCCAATATGACTAGTGTTCTTATAAACGGGGAAATGTGGACACTGAAACACACGCACATACACACACACAGGAAGAATCTCAAGTGAACAAGGAAGGCAAAGACCGAGGTGACGCAGCCATAAGCCAAGGAATCAACGCTGCTAACACTTTGGTCTCAGATTTCTGGCTTCCAGAACTGAGAGACCGAAAGATCTCTGCTGTTTAAGCCACCCACCCTGCAACACTTTGTTGTGGTGGCCCTAGAAAACCGATACATTGACCCAGAACACAATGTCAGATAACCGTGCTATGGGGGAAGCCTCATGTGACTCCGTCCAGAGAACTCAAGCCATCATCTCATAGGGAGCCAACATTGCATGAGGTATAGGATGTCAGTCATGACCACCCAGAGAAGCAACACCCAGTAGGGATAGGTCCATGGAAGCAGTTGGTAAAGAAATGAGACAGTAATAAGCACTTACCTCTTTCCTTCTCCCTGCTTATCTCAGTCAGGGTTGTTGTGTCTTGAAGGGCAAGCAAGTGCAAGTCTTTGGGGCCACACCACCTGCCCTCACTCTATGAAGTCAGCTCCCCAGTTCAAGGCATCTGGGGGAGAGGAGAGTTGGGAAAGTAGGTAAGATGATGAGAAAAGATGGTCAGGAATTGAGATGGAAGTATTAAACAGCATTGGACTTTAACAATCTGAAGGGCCAGAAAAGTTAAGGCATTAATTCAAGACATTGCTGAGGATGGGAAAAAGGAGATCAAGAATAGCAGTGAAAAGTTTTGACCAGAGAAAAATTGAAGTGTTTCCCGATTATATTTCACTGAGACTTATGCTTTTTGGAACTGGTCAAAAACTGGTGGGAATAATAATAACAGTAAGAAAGCATGGCTAATATTTATTTTTCACTTAAAATTATAGTCTGGGCCAAGTGGCATGCATAATATCAATTAGCTTCTGCAGAGTCCCAGGGAGATAGGAGATAAAATACTATATATTAAGAAACAAAGTCCTATAGAGGATAACTTGTGTAAGTCCACTCAGCCAGCAAGGGTTAAGAGCCTGGGTTTGAACCTACGCTCCCCATGGCGCCATATTGCTCCTGGCTGCTTTGGTTCCTGAGCCTCATTGTGTCTACCTCCCACCCCAAAATGGGCTCTTCTTGAGGCCTGCTATGAGGTGCTTGCCAGGCATATTGTAGCAACTGCCTTGACATGCAACTAAAAGGTATGGCTTCTACAAATGAAAACAACCTTCAGATATGGAGCCGGCTTTCAGTCTCCCTCAGAGTTTCTGAAAGCAAGTGCTCAGCGTTGCTATTTCACCTGAAAATAAAGTCATAATTCGAATTCCGTGGTCATTAATGCACCCTGATTCTGGTTAATATGACCTTAGTCATGACTCGATACTTCATAAAACAATGTTAGGTTGATGTGAAAGATATAATTGCCACCCACACTAAGAAAAATAAGGCAGAGTATAATGGTGTGCGTATGCGTGGTTCTAATCAAGTCCAATAGATAGAAATCAAAACATTAACCATGATTATTCCTAGCTAGTAAATAGAATGTGTAATTTACATTTGCTTTTGTATCCTTTCGAATATTCCAATTGCCTTACAATGAGCATGTATTTCTTTTTTGAACAGAAAAACATATTGCTGTGGGAGCTGCAGAAAACTGCCAAAGGCTCAGCATAACAAAGCAGTTATCTCCCTGCATCTTAGTGGCAAGATAGGAAAACATTTCCTGGTCTCATCAATATTATTGTAACATATTTTGTCCTTAGCAATTACATTTCTGCCCTTTACCATCATTTTCAAAACATTGTATCTCCTTTGGCCCTGTGTGTATTAGTGCGGTCATATAGCACACCCTGATTGGAAGTGCTAAAGGAGAGTTTGTGGCTTTCCTTTCATTTTTGGTGAACCAGCGAAAACAAAACTGATGGTTTTTCCTTATGCATAAAGTGTCTTTCACGTATGATTGGTTATGAAATATTCTCCAGTTCCACTCCCAACTCCACCCTGTGTGCCGAAATTTATGAGAAAGGAAATGATCTGAAAGCCCTGAAGAGAATAAAATGACTGAGCAAAAAGGGATCGGCTGCCCATCTAGTCCAACCTTTCTTATTTTGACAATTGAGAGGATACATGCCGGAGCGATTTGTCCGCGGTCTTTTACCCAGCAAGCCTCAGCGCCCAGGCCACAAACCCACTCCGCAGTTGATAAATGAGGGGCCCTCTAGGTGCTTTAGCAACTAACAGTCAGGTAGTTGGGTGAACACTTACTTGATTGTCTGATATCAAGGGCATTCCTAAAAGGGAAATGGTTTGCCTTAGGAAAATGCCTTGAAAAGCTGCTCGGGGCTAAGGCTGAAGCCTTGAGGCGACAGTGGTGAGAAGGACGAGGCTCGCATGCTCGCTTCCTCCCTGGAGGAAGCGAACTTGGTTTAAGCCTGGGAACTGCAGCAAGACCGGCTGGAATGGCTAAGGGGTTTCAAGAACAAAGGTGTCTAATATTCGACTTCATGCTGTTCCAACCGTGGAACCGCTATAAGCTACAGAGTGAACAGCAAGTTTCCTGGAATTAGGAAAGCACAGAGGCGAACATCAACTGCTGGTTAATTATGGAAATATCACGGAGGACAATGGGTCTTTGGCAGAACAAATAGTGAAGTTTGATACAGTTGTGTTTACATTTAGGGGTTCAAGTTATCCTCAGTTGACACATGAGGCATATAATACAAGAGCTCTCAGCTATTGGACAGCCTTTTACGTACCAGGTACCATCGCGGCAACTTTTCACGTATTATTTGTAATTCTTAGAACATTTCTACAAAGTAGTTATCGTTACCCTCCATTTATAGATGAGGACTAAATCATTAGAGAAATAAATAATTACATCCATTTACTAGCAGGGTGATCTTGAGCAGGTTATTTAATCTCCGAGTGTCTATGAGTGTCTATTTTCTCACCTAAGAATGGGGGTAATAACTACATTAAGATTTAACATGTAGACATAATACTACGCAAATGACCTAGCAGGATGTCTGAAATATAAAGGATGCTTAATAAATGGATTAGCTAATGGAAATTAGGGTAAAATTAACATAAATCTGGACCTGTTTCTTAGAAGTTGAATGAGACCGACAGATGTGATGTTAAGTTAAAATACAACACATTCTCCATGTAATGCATTCTCCAACTTTTTTAAAAAATTGTTTTTGGGGCGCCTGGGTGGCGCAGTCGGTTGAGCGTCCGACTTCAGCCAGGTCACGATCTCGCGGTCCGTGAGTTCGAGCCGGCGTCGGGCTCTGGGCTGATGGCTCGGAGCCTGGAGCCTGTTTACGATTCTGTGTCTCCCTCTCTCTCTGCCCCTCCCCCGTTCATGCTCTGTCTCTCTCTGTCCCAAAAATAAATAAAAAACATTGAAAAAAAAATTAAAAAATAAATAAATAAATAAATAATTGTTTTAACATATACTTAGTTTTAAGAGAGAGAGAGAGAGAGAGAGGGAGAGGGAGAGGGAGAGACCGAGCACGAGGTGGGGAGGGGCAGAGAGAGACAGGGGCACAGAATCTGAAGCAGCCTCCAGGTTCTGAGTTATCAGCACAGAGACTGACTTGGGGCTTGAACTTGTGAATCGGGAGATTGTGACCTGAGCTGAGGTCAGATCCTCAACCAACTGAGCCACGCAGGCACCCCTCCAACTTGTTCAGTCTACAAACACGGTGGATGAAGAAGTCAACTGAAAATAAGCTCTCATGACATGACTTTGGCAATTTTCTTCCACTTCTAAAATTTAATTTGCTAAAGATTGGGGTTATGAAGTTTGATTATATAAAATACTTTTCACTTCTCTCCTATTCCCCTTACTTAAATCTCTTCTGCTCATCCTCCTTTATTTATTTATTTATTTATTTATTTATTTAATTTTGATAGGGGTGACTGGGTGGCTCAGTTGGTTAAGTGTCTGGCTTCAGCTCAGGTTATGATCTCACCTTTTGTGAGCTCGAGCCCCCAGTCAGACTCTGTGCTGACAGCTCAGAGCCTGGAGCCTGCTTTGGATTCTGTGTCTCCCTCTCTCTCTGCCTCTCCACTGCCTGCTCTCTCTCTCTCTCTCTCTCTCTCTCTCAAAAATAAATAATAAACGTTAAAAAATTTTAAAAAAATTCTGATAGTATATTTTTTAAATTAAAAAAAAATTTTTGGCAATTCTTCTTTTTTGGGAGACAGAGAAAGAGTGTGAGCGGGGGAGGGCAGAGAGAGAGAGAGACACAGAATCCAAGGCAGGCTCCAGGCTCCGAGCTGTCAGCATAGAACCTGATGTGGGGCTTGAACTCATGAACCATAAGACCATGACCTGAGCTGAAGTTGGACGCTTAACCGACAGAGCCACCCAGGCTCCCCGAGAGTGGACTGTTTTTAAAGAAAATGAATACTGTATCAAAACTCAAAGCAAATCCCCTGCAGCACTTGCAGGGGGATGTGAGGTTTGATTCTTTACAGCTAAAAGGTAAGCCCATTGAAAGTAGGGATTTTTTTGGGGGGGCGCCTGGGTGGCTCAGTCGGTTGAGCGGCCGACTTCGGCTCAGGTCATGATCTCGCAGTCCGTGAGTTCGAGCCCCGCGTCGGGCTCTGTGCTGACAGCTCGGAGACTGCGGTCTGCTTCAGATTCTGTGTCTCCCTCTCTCTGGCCCTCCCCTGTTCATGCTCTGTCTCTCTCTGTCTCAAAAATAAATAAACATTAAAAAAATTAAAAAAAAAAAAAAGAAAGAAAGTAGGGATTTTTGTTGTGTTCACTGGTGCTTTCAAGGGCCTACTACAGTGCTCCATGTGTAGGAGACCCTCAAAAAGTATTTACAGAATAAGTGAAAAAGTTTTCTGGAAACTTCAATTCATCAATTCTTACATTATTATGCCATAATAGATTTGCATTTCTAGTAATCATGGTGGCTCTAAAAATAATTTTTTTTTACTGGTGGGACTCAAAGGGTTCCTGTGGGTGATGGGAGGTGTGGTGCTCCTCTCCAAGACTGGGGTTGGGGATGAGGTCCCGTCTGCTCAAGCTCTGGTCCCAAACATAGGCAGTGGACACCACAATCTCTAAAGTATTAGTGGCCGATTGTAGCTCTGTTTTCTGGATGAGGCAATGGAGATGCAGCAAAGATGTTCTAAGACTGAGGGTCATTAGTGGTTTTCTGACCTATTTGACCATCAGGCCTCCTTACTTAACCGTTTCCAAACAATTGCTTCAACTTTCAGACATAGTGCCTGGACACTTGATCTGTGCGTACGAAAGAACAAAATCCGTTTTGTCCTTCCCTCCTTTCCTACCCTACTCTCCTCCAAAGTTTTTGTTTTTGTTTTCAGTGGATTAGTAATTCTCCCAAGACACTGATTTAACTTCATAGCTGTCCAAATTAGAAAGGTTTGCTGAAGAATTTCTCTAAAGTCTCCACATAGGCTAGCTGTAGCACTTGGCCAACAAGAATGTGAATTTGGTGTAATTCATCCGACATGTTTAAGAATTTGGCATTCCCAGCATCTCTGGTGTCTGCTGTATTAAAACTTAAAGAGACCTCAGTGCTCTTTTTGCAGTCGCCTATGCTAGACACATAGACCTTGATCTCTGACTATCCTATGATCTCTGCTCACTTAGGAGGAAGAAATGCTGGTTCCAGAATTCTTTCCTCAGAGAAGACAATTGCCCTGAAAACTAAAACCCCAACATGCTAGATTACTCCCATATAAGTTTTAATGAAACCTGGGAGATTCTGGGAAGGCCTTGAAATCCTTATACAAGTAAGGAAAATTCTTCGGACAGAGGACATCCAATGCCATTGTTAACAGGTACAACTGAAAGATTGGAGTGTGTTTTTAGTGAGTTGGCCAGGTAACCACTGGGACTGACCCATACCCCCAATCAGGGGATCATTGGATTATCTCTAGAGTCAACTAAAGCCTGTTCATAGATGATCTATGGGGAGTAGAAAGCTAAAGATATTTCCCCAAGAAACTGATATTTTGTAAGGACTGGACATGAGTATCTACACTGTTTGCCATATAAACATCTGTGAGATTAATAATGAATTGTAGAAACTATCCACACACAGATGTGATTACAAGGATTTGTAGGTAAGAAATAAAGCATACCAACTTCTAAGTCAAATCTCCTTCAAATCCTTTCCTCTCTTCTCTCTTCTGTTTTTCATCAATCGGCTGAGGTCACACAGCTGTGATTCAGGCCCTGGTGACACAGATGAATCAGAGATGGCACAGGGTCCAGAATTCTTGGCCAGACTTACAACAGATTTTTCATCTATCAACCAGAAATGATGCAGTGCTCTGATTCAGTTATGGTGGCCCCAAATGTTAGCTAGGCTATTTTGGAAATATTCCTAGTACTTAGGCAGAATCTCTTATCTTCTTTCTGCTTCTACACATAACAATTATGGGGGGGGTATCAATAATAGGCAAAGTGTCTTCAGCTCTTTGAGTCTTCCCCCAAATACCTGGGTGCTGCCATGTTATTCTTCATTATTGAGCCTTCCATAGGCAACACTTCTCTTGATACTGGTTGACAAAATAAGATGTGATATATCCAGGTAGAAAGGTAAAATTGTTGAGATAAATTATTAACGTTTGTTTTCCTGAGACCCAACTTTAATGTTTATTCATTTTTGAGAGGGAGGGGGTGCCAGAGAGAGAGGGAGGCCCAGAATCCGAAGCCGGCTCCAGGCTCCGAGTTGTCAGCGCAGAGCCTGAGGCGGGGCTCGAACACGTGAACCGTGAGATCATGACCTGAGCTAAAGTGGGAAGCTCAACCGACTGAACCACCCAGGCACCCCCCTGAGACCCAACTTTAGATACAGGTGTTCAGGCAGGCCACATGCCAAGTCTCTCGAAAGAAAGACATCTATTAAGCAGGCCTCCAATGAAGTTAATTACAATTCACTTTCACTTTTAAAAAAATGATTGGTTAAGAGCTTGGGATTGAGAGCCTTCCTGGTCTGGATTCCATTAACAGCTCAACAGCTTATTTGTTGTGTGTCTAAGAAAAGTTGTTTAACTTCAAACACTCACCTTCCTCACCTGTAGAGGAAAATACTATGAACCTTACTGTTTGGAAATGGGAAATAAATGAGATAGTGCGTATCAAATGCTTAACATAGTCCCTAAGCCGAAGGGCAGCTGTTTTAACAGTATGATGATGGGAGTCTAGGGCTTGATTTGGCAAATAAAGCTCACAGTTGAGAATGAAGAAACCACAGAGAATGAAGAATTTCACAGCGGATGTTTAAAGAAGCATTGTTTGTAGAGGCCTTCCACCTCTCACTGGGGGCCTTGGGAGAAGCCAGCCCACTTTGGAGTGGAGCAGCGGGAGAGTAGGGGGAATAGCAGAGGAGGCACTGGGAAGGAGCAGTTCTGTTTTATGGCAGCGCAGTGCCGGTGAGGGGAAGGTACTTCCCCGTCTTACTTCCTTGTGGAACAGAGGACAGGAGTGCTTGCCCTCAGTGACACCAAATGAGGAGGGAATCAAGATTTGGGGAAGCTGCAATATTATACCCTACAGGTCTCAGAGAAACACGGAGGTTTCCAAGGGGTTGGAAGAGGGATTCCATAGAACCTCATACCCTGAATGGGAAGGAGGAATTCATGAGTCAGATGAGGATAGAAGGCTAGTGTCGCTGGGAGATCACAGGGATCACAGGGAGAACCGGGGTGCCCGGAGGAAGGAAAAGAGTTTCCAAGGAACGGGCAATACATGCTTGGAAAGAAGATGGCTTTGGATGGGACATGAAAATGAAGCTCTAAATTGAACGATTGAATCATAAGAACAAACTAAGGCCATTTTAATAACCATCTACGAAATTGTACTGATCTATTATTGGAACTTCCTACTCAGAGGGAAAAGGGGAGCTTGAGAAATTATTTTTATATTGTCTAGGAGCCAGTAAACAGAATGTGAGATATTTTAAACTTTTTTGAGGCCCAAATAGGATCAGTCTAAAAACGTGCTATCTTTCCTCTGATTTTGTGATCTTTATTTGCTTCACTTAGCAGAATTTCTATCGGCTTAGACCAGTGTTTCTCAACCTCTTTAATTTTTCTCATTTTTGTTCCCATAAGAAACGTTTTTTAGTTTTGTTTTTTTTTTCTAACTGTCCCTCCTTCACAAAATCTTAATACTTCCACTATCCCGTATAAGTCTTTATACACCCGATGTATATCTGTGTCTTCTAGGTAACTTTTTCACTTCTCAAGAACAAATCCCGCCCCCCATCCCTGGGGCAATACTTCCCCTGTTGAGAATGCGTGGATGAAATTGACAGAAGGTCCTCCTCGTCAGGTTGGCCCTGTGTTTCTCCGCGTCTAGAGTAAGACTTCAGTTCAAAGCAGTAAACAGTTTTCATGCTCCAGGCATCACTCCAGGCCTAAGGATACAAAGATGAAAGAGGGATGGACGCTATTCTTAAAGAGATGGTTGCTATGGATTCCACACAGGGCATTTCCAGGGTGTAATATCTGTGCCCTCTATGGCAAGATCTATGATGAACGTAGAGTAGTGTTCCTGGGATGGGGACTTCATGCATTTTTTTTTCCTTTTCTGTTTTAAAATTTTTTATTCCCAAATAAAATTGTAAGGGTTATTTTTGATTGAACAAAATTCTCAAAATGTTAGGATTGGACGGGCCCTTGAGACCATCCCACCTAAACTTCTCAGGTCCTCAGTCACATATGGTAAAGTCACTGCTTCTGGCTGCACTTTGGGCTGTAATTATTCACCTGGTGCCGAGGTTTCTGTCCCCTCGGTAGCCAACAAACTGAGTGACCTTGGTTGAATTATTGACCATTTCCGGGTCTCGGTATCCTCACTTAGGAAATTTAGGGGATGAACTATAGGACCTCCCAAAGCTTCTTTCAATAAGGAAATATCAAGATTCTAAGATTTTTTTTCTTATGTCTCCAATGAAGTTGCACCAGTTTTCAAAGACATTGCAAACAAATTAATGGAGCATATTATGTCATAAGATAGTACACCTTCCCTTTAGGAATGAAAACCACAAATAAGTCAGACTGCGTGTAAGCCAACAATACTGATTCTTTATTTCATTTTTCACATACTTTCCTAGCTCAGCTGAAATCGTTATTTTAGTTCTTTCAATATTTCTGAAAGCTTTATTTTTCTACCTTCAAAAAAGCACAATTAAAGTTCTGCCTGAGTTGATTTCTTTATCATGTTTGAGTTTGGGTTTTGGGTACACTGCCTAACATTTTAATTCTTGGTTTAATGATCAGCTACTTACATTACTAACTAACATTCAAGTAGGTTGCCATTATTGGAAGATTATTGGCAATAACCTGTTCTGCTCCCTTCTGGATCTCATTTACCTCCACAGATATTCCTTAACATCTTTTTGTCTGTAGGACTCAAGCCAAGACTGGGTAATCTTTGTCATGATTTAGCACTGAATCATTTTGATTATTCTCTGATGTGTATTCTCAGACTTAGAATGTCCTCCTATAGCATTCTATGCCGAAATGCACATAGCAGCATTCCCCAGTGAAATTTCATCAGTACTTTATGTGATGCCAAAATAACATCAACACCGTAAAATATGCTTCATAATCTTCTTACTTGCTTTTCTTTCTCGGCTGTCAAAGATCATACAGATGGTTTGGTGAAAAGTCCACATTGACTCCCACAGAGTACCCTTCACATCTCTACTTGATAATAATTTTAAGCTTTCATTCCTAATCATTTTTTTATTGTTAAAACAGCTTTGTTTTAAGAAGTGGGATAGAAACATTTTTTTTTTTTTTCAGATGAGAAGATGGTAACCCTTTCCTGGGGAGGTGGGAAGAAAAGATTTATCACAGCCTACATGTTCTCTGTGGACATAATTCTGGTTTAGAGTATCACGAGGAATTGGAAGAGAAAGGAAAATCACCAAGGGGAAACCGATGTCCTAAAACAGCGATGTCCAATAAAACTTTCTGTGATGATGGTAATGTTCTATTTGCACTATGAAATACAGTAGCTGTGGAGGGTTTCAGAAGTGGCTATTGTGATTGAGGAAATGCGTTTTCAGTGTATTTAATGTATATTAATTCAAATTGAAATAGCGGCTACCATATTCACATCATGGCCCCAGGAAGTAACGTGACTAGAACTGGGGCCCAGAGTCCAGGACAAAGTTGAACTTATTATCTCTGCTCCACGGTTTAATGACTGTGTTCCTGGGGAATATTTAACCTCACTGTAATGACATACAGACAATCTTTGTACCTGCTTCTGAAGGCTGTTGCAATGAGTAAAGGAGATAATCCATGCAAAACACTTGACATGGTGCCTTTTCATTCTACAATGAACAAATAATTCTACAAATTCTACAAATAACATTTTCATTGTTATACATGTTTGGTATTATTTTAACCATTCCTTTTAGAAGGTGTGATTTAGACACTTGAATCGGGAAGCTGACGTAAGGTATTCAGAACCTAACGTTGGAGTCCTCCAATTTTTTTCTCACCAGAACACCATCTGTTCTCGAACTGGGGTGGTAGGAAAATCCTTCCTGAGTGAACCTGGGGAATTATGGACTTAAGCTTCCTAAAGTTAATATTATTCCCTCTGAACAGTCTTTGCTCTTTCTCAAACTTTTCCTTTCTTTGCATTTCATCTTGTGTCATTGCTAAAAATTTGAGAATGTGGAAGTTCATCCTAGAACATTTAGTTGGCAGGGATCAGATTACTTCTGGTTTTAACTTCACATTCTCTGTGAGGCGTTTGTAGAAATGAATACACTTGTGCGGGGAAGACTTCAATGTCATTTCGATGAAAAACAACTACCTTTGTGGGTCATTTTGGAAAAAGCTTGTGTTTGGACCCCTTGGTGTGTGCTACCAATCCTTTCTACCCTCAACTAAGGATTAGAACAATCACTGAGTGTCCAATTGTATTAATTGGAATGCTCTTAGAATGGTATGGCCGATTAGGCAGGATTTTTTTTTTTTTTTATTGACCAACACAAGTCTGCTGTCTTTAATCTGATGCTTTCAAATATGCACTAAAAATTAAATTACATAAACCTTTTCTTTGGAAGCAGCATAGGAATTTAAGGTGCATCTAAGACACAGTGGATGGGTATTGGATGTCAGCGAAAGGGCTTCTGACATCTATGTTAATGGAAATTAAATTCGTAATCAGTGATATGACAATCAATACCTCATGTCAACCCAATGTACGTTACTTTTTCCTCTTGAGTCAGAATAATAAGAAACAGCTTTCGACGTATCTTATGCTTCCTTCTTGCTTTTCATTTCTGTATGCGGTCAGTGGAAATGGAAAAGGATGTTCGGTCTTTTCTCCACCTTTCCCCCAGAATTAAAGCCGATTTCTTTATTCTGCTCCAAATTGTGCAGGATCTAAGGGAATCCCGTCTCGTTTAAGGCAACATGAGTGTGTATGTCCCAAACTCTCATTTGGAGCTGAGTAAACGTGGAGCTCAGCTATGCATTCGTTAAATCTAAACTCATAAGCAAGCGTGCCGGAGCACTATGAGCGATAAAAAAAATAAAACCTGTAGTATCTGGCTGAACATGCTGTCCTGCAGAAGATAATTTATAGTTTGTTTTCTTTCTCTTACTGAACTGCTGCGGTCTACCTTTTGACCTCACCACCCCCCCCCCCCCCCCCCCCCCGCTTCTTTTTTAAATGGGAATGTGGGCAGTTCATACCATTCTCTATTTTCCTAATGATTCTCACTGATACTGACAAAATGTGATCCTAATATAAATTAATTAAAGATTTTCATTAAATTTCAACCCTGGAACATTTTAACAGACTGACTACCTCAATTGTTTTTATTTTAATTTGTGAAACACAAGGCTTCTTGAATCATGATGCCTAATATTTTCCTAGGAATAAGACCACATTAGAATCTTAATTAGTCCCTTAAGCTTTACGGACATTATTTTATTTTTATGTCTGATGCCAATTTAACACAAAGTACTTTTGCAGTAATTTTCCTTTGGAATTGTATTTTTTTTTTTTTTTTTATCTTTGAGGTTAGGCTTTGAGGTTTATGGAGAATGTGTACAGGGGAGGGCAACTGTTATATCAATCATATTTAATCAGTCCCGTTTTACAGAGTTACTTGCATCTTGAAAACGAAAAAGACATCTAAACTAAAATAACAATTATTATCTAAAATCTTTTTTAAAAACAATACAAATATTTGACTGTGGAATGCACAACCAAGAATTTATTTCAAGAATGCTGTTCAATTTGCTATTATTAGATGTTCAGTTTTCAATCCGGACTGAGATGTTTTCATTAGGCAATACAGGCTAATTTGTTTTATTTTCATTTCCAGGTTGTTAAAATACAAGGTGGGAAGGAAGTCTTTGTCTTGTAAGTATGATATTTTTATTCTTTTCAAGATAATTGAGACCAGTACTATCTTTCTGAGGCTTTCCCAATGGGATATTTATATAAATCAGTTTGACTCTATTAATATACTGTATTGATCTACAATTAATCTAATTGTTGAGAGGATATTAATGGATTCCATTAGTCCATTTTCTAATTTCCACATGTTCTAAGGACAATAAATCTTTAATTCGCCTACTGGTAAGGAAGAGCAAATTCCAACTGAACCAGCTGAGAATAGGACAAAGGATATTTCTAGCAAAATTTATTAGTGCAAGTAAAATCCATTTGCAGATTTCTAACGTCTCTCTTCTTAAAGTCAATTCCTTCAAGAACACTGGCTGTAGTAGTGTGTTTACAAATCTAAATTCATAAATGCAAATTGGCCCAATGTGTTCCCTGTAACTCTAATGAAAAACCAAACCCATCCTTAACCCCTCATCCCTACTGACTTGTGATTGTTATGCCGATTGCAAGCAATGTTGTCTCTGAGAGATAACTCAGCAGCTAAAACGAGGTCTTCTTATGACGGTTATTATAAGCAAAGGAGGGAATGTTTGTTGAGTGACTAGCACAGGGCCTGGAACACACAGTAAGTACTCTGAGTTCTGTTACAGGGCTACATCATCTCTGCAAGGTGGGAAGGAGGCCTCTGTCTTGTCGGTGTGATTTTTTTTTTTTTTGTCCTTTTCAAGATAAATGAGACTAGTGCTATCTCTGAGGCTCTCAAATCGTATCAATGGGATATTTGCATAAGTCACTTTGACTCTATTATATACTGTACTGATCTACAATTCATTTAATTGTTGAGAGGATCATCTCAAGTAATTCAGACAGTAGTGGCACAAGTTGTGTACAAGTGCTTTCCAACACCCTTCGTTGAGAGTATTTTCTCAGCTTATTATCCTGTAACAGTGAACAATAGGAACCCGAACATAACCTTGAAGAATGCCAAAGCAGATCTGATGAAGTTTTGGCTACATAATCCTTAGTCCATCCATACTAAATAAAACTACCTGCAGACATATAAGGTTAGAACGTTGGACTGACAATGTTGGAAAGCCAGGGAGAGATGACCTAGTTGGTCCCTTTATAATCCAGAGGAAGACCCAGATTCCAGGGAAGAGAAAGAACTTGACGAAGGCTCCAAAGCCATTGGGTTTATAGCTGACATGTTTCCACGCCACCAGTCCTATGACTTTACAAACATATCACAATGCTTCCAGCTTGGCGAACACTGACTTCAGAGCCATACTTCTATGTATGGCGTTAGTGAATATTTATTGAGTGCCTGTCACGGGCAAAATGCTACGGTTGGTGTTGTGAAAGACGTGAAGATAAAGAAGAACTTGTTCTTACAAAATATATATACACATATTTCCCTTATATATAAATTTATATCATATATAACACCTGAGGCTCTTTATGGCCCCAAGTCTATATGGTGTAACATAGAAAGAAATGGCAGTGTCTATTGGTCCTTGAAGAAAACTTACATTTTGAATATCCGTTTAACGGGCTGTAGGCAGCACACATAACTATTAGAAATATTTTTCCATTTTCAAATTTCTCACTTATAGTAGGCACGAAATCTCTGCAGCTTTCTCATCCCATTGCCCCTTTACCACTGTGCTCTCCCCTTTATCATCATCATCTCCCCCACTACATAAGCTTTTTCCAAAAAGGAAAAAAAAGTGTGTGTGTGTGCATGTGTGTGTGTGTGAAAGAGAGAGAATCTTTGGCAACAGAAGATGAGATATCTTTGGAAAAGCTGGGTAATTAACTATTAAATGCATTGTTACCAAAGATGCCATTACTAAACAATATTCTGATCATGACCTTGATTACAAGTTGATTAGAGATGGACGCCTTGATTTACAGCTGAACTTCAGTCCTTCCTCATACCCTACTCCCTACTCCTGGTGTGCTGAAATAGAGAACACAGTATTCTCCAAACAGTTGGCACAAAAATTTCTTTTAGATGAAGGAAAACTGCCTTTTTATTCTTGGAAGTTATTGATGTGCTTGTTTGGGCTAGAAGCTATAATTCTAAAGGAACCAAATGTGAGAGATCATCTGTCCCATATGAGACGAGAAGAGGATGTGGGGATTTGGGAGGGCAGAAAAGATAAAGAATGAGGGGGGAGGTGCAGAGCCACTAAAAAACTGTGATCAGAGTTTCCCTTATGACCCACAAATTCTTGGGTCATTTTATGTCTCCCTAAAGGCCATCCAACATTTCTTCATCAGTGAAATAAATCATCCCATGCCTCGTGGACCTAAAACCTCAAGCAAGAAATAGTAAGTTTCTCATCCTAAAAGACCATTGACCCTAATATGTGAACTAAGCTAAAATAGCCCTCTGATTAGCTGTCTTCTACAGCAAAGAGAACGTGGGGTTTTAGCTCATGTCTTTTAACCTATCAAACTAGCAAGGTGACCAAGATTCTCATTCCATTCTATTTCTACCAGATACATTTGCTGAGTCTTCTTGTCTCCAAGCCATCTTAAAAGTTATCTGGGTGTTAATATGTCCTTGTATGTTTTTTTCCTCCTATTTTTCTGAATGCTGTTTTTGTGTTTTAGGTAGTATTTTCAATTTCATCTTTCTGGTTGTTTCTCGTCAGTGGTTTCATGGTACCTGCCATCAGTAATTTTCTGCATCACAGTTTTGCCGTAAGGAATCCCTCACTGCTTGTTAAGACCACAAACTAAAGGTCCAGGGCTCTTCTACTGTGAATGTTTATTGGTATGCCAACCTGCTCTCTGAGCACTTCTGTGGGAGACACTTTATAGTTTTGATTCTCTCTAGACCTATCACAGAATTCAACAAATATGTATTGAGCTGAATTACTAAATGCTTATGCAATTTATAAAGAAATTAGGGGTAAACCATCAAGTAGATTCTAATCTACAGAACAAAAAGGTAGGTTATCGCCACTCTTCAGTTACTATGGATTTGTTTTAAGTAACCAATAATTGAATGTACATTATGTGCCAGGTGCTTTACATACATCAACTCATTTAATCTTCTCAATAACTATAAAAATAAATATCATTATCATTATCTTATGGACATGGAAGCAAGGGTTCAAAGAACTAATATTATTTACTGGGTGTTAAAGAAATACTAAGTAGCGGGTGCCTTGGTGGCACAGTCAGTTAAGTGGCTGACTTCAGCTCAGGACATGATCTCACAGTCTGTGAGTTCGAGCTCCACGTCAGGCTCTGTGCTGACAGCTCAAGAGCCTGGAGCCTGTTTCCGATTCTGTGTTTCCCTCTCTCTCTGCCCCAGCCCTGCTTGCTCTCTGTCTCCCTCTCTCAAAAATAATAAACATTAAAAAAAAAATTAAAAAAAAGAAATAACAAGTAGCAAATAAGATTTTGGACGTCATGTTTTTCTAACTTAACAGCATTTGCTGCCTGCCAGCACACCATGGTTATACTCACAAGGTAAAAATAGTGAATCCTAAAGAAAAAAAATGGTTATCATATTTTCCCTAAGTTTCAATTAAGTTGAAACTTTCTTACTCATGTTAATTATTTCTATAATTATAAAGATCATAAAAATAAGATACTCAAATAATTTCAGGCAATTGTGAAATTTGTAGATGTGTAACTATTAGTAAAGTTTTGAATATCTGGAAATATATTTGAATATCCAATAGACTCAATTTCACCGCGAAGTTGTGTTGTGACGTTGGCTAGAACAGTGCAGAAGGCCTCTGAACTTTTACTATTGTAATGTATTTCCTACCTAACTCCTCGCTTCACAGAGAAATACTGAGTTAATTCTACAGAAGTATGTAGGCACATCCAACATTCTTATTGTATAATAGTTTGTTGATTTGTTGGACTTAAGAGCATGAATTCAAATAGTATTCAACTATATATGTTTCATTTGAGAATTTAATTATGTCTTAGCTTCTTGTTTAAATTTGAATCAAATCTCTCCTGAAAAGGGTTTCAGCCAGAGAGCTTGGTGTTAGGTACTCATGAAATCACATTTTGGAATTTTAACATTTTGGAAACTAGAAGTGGGATTCCCAGTTGTATGCTGGTACTTTAGGATAATACAGCAAGCAAACTCTAATGAGCATCACATTTTACTGAGAGAATAAGGCACGTTTGTCTACTTATTATTGTTTGTTAATGAAAATGTGTAGAACATTTAGGCAAATATCTTCCTAGCATTCAGGATAACAACAAGGTTTTAGGTTCAGGAATTCTATATCTTAATATATTGTAAAATTTGCTCATTTTCTCTTCCTTCTTTCCTTCCTTCTTTCCTTCCTCTCTTCCTTCCTTCCTTCCTTCCTTCCTTCCTTCCTTCTTCTTTTACACTCTCTTCTTTTTCAAACTATCTCTCTTCCCTATTTTCACTGACATGGGAACTTGATGTTCCCTCTAAAGAGGTTCAATCAAAGTAGGTGCAATTGAGACCATCTGAGTGCAGTTATCCTGAAAAAGACATTCCCTTACAGGTTTTTCTTCCTGATAAAAGAAAATATTTTAGTTGTAAACATAAGTTTTATTGGGTCGGTGCTTCTCCCCAAAGCTGTGTTTCATAGTGGATCATTTCACTCTCCATTCCTTGGGGGAGTAGTAAAAATAATCTTTCATTATTATTTAAACCAATATTTCTACTTCTTTTAGTATGGCATTTATCTGTTCCCTTAAAGTTTCACACAGGTTTTACTTCCATAAAATTGTCAGTTTCTGCCCCATTCAGAATAAACTGAATAACATTTTATTAAACTGAATAAACTGAATAAATATTCAGATAAACTCATCTTCAGACTGACAGTTTGACTGAGATGGGTATGAAAATACTATCAGCTTCTGCCTTCGTTCCTGGAAATATTTTCATGTTTTTAGAACTCTTTTCACTCAAGTCTTCATCTTTAAACTTTCAAGGTAAAATTATATTTCAAAAACCTACCATGCCATCGAGCATAAGGTGGACCATCATTTTATGACAAGACAGATAAAAACGGTGCCAAGTACATTTAACAAGACACATCTATAAGGTGTATCCAAATTTTAGAGACATTACAATGTGAAAACCTTTGCATCCTAGAATGGATGAATGCTTTTAGTTCTTTATATCGGTAATGCTATCCCCCCGCAATGGAAGTAAAATCCAAAGCATACCACGTTTACTTGACTTGGTGGATCAAGTTTAATTTGATGCATTTTAATAAATAAGAGAATGACTGAAGTAGGAGATATCAAAACTTAATGACCAAGTAATTTAATATGGATGAAGCTGTGTTATGGCTGGAAGAAAGAGGCAGGATATAAGTTGCTGTCGGAAGTGTTAGTATATTTAGCATAGTATTCTAACTTTGGATAAGTGTGTTTGGACTATGGAAAAATGCAGTGATGTGGATCTGGAAATCCTTACAGCAATGAAGCATTACTAATTACAGTAAAATGCAGGGCAGCCTTTTAAGTTAAAAAAAAAAAAAAAAGAAATCCCCGAGAAATAAATTGTTCTGTGAGCTGTACATCTATTCCATGGATAGTATAGATAACACACTCATGAAACATTTCATTTGTGCATTAGGATGACAATGTTATCTTATTTATTCTAGTCAATAGCTGTTGCCTCCCTAGAAACATATTTATAAGCATTCCCCGACCTCCTAGTGCATAAATTATTTTGTGGAAGAAAATTAGAAACTTTTGAAACAACATAAACTTTTTGAGGTCACCAAGGTACCATTAGGTAAATTATTGCCTCACAGCCCTAAATGTTACCTAGTAGCCAGGAAGAGTTTAATGCACCTTTCAAAGTGCCTAATTTACTCCCAGGGAGTAACGAACTAGTGGACAGGTCCTAGATGATAAATTACGCATTGAGATGCATTTTCCCAAGTGAACAGGGCTCAGTGTTGTCTGACTAAAATTAATGCCTCGCATTTATTTCAAACATGTGAAGGCAAAGGTCTACAAATAGTTTCAGAAGTCTAAAGCCCATTCCACCTACCTACACGCAGGAAAGGGCAAGGTAAATTCAGTTATACAAACCAGGATTGCTGAAGATAAATCGGTCAGGGTAAGTGAATGAAAAGTATTCTGTGTGTAGTTAGGAAGGGTCACTGAACAACAACAACAACAACAACTCAAAATCACATCTGAAGGACAGCTATACTTTATGTAATCCTTGGGTGTTCCAAAGAGGTCTTTCCTGTAAGAATTTAACCTGTCCAACCTTGTAGGATCTCTGATACCTGCCAGGATCACAATCCAAGATGGTATGTCTCCAGGCAATGAATACCATTGTGTGTTATTTACTGAATAGTGTTTATTGCAAAGAAGTTGTAAAGTATTTTCGCATTTGAAAGCATTCCCTTTGTTAGCCTTTATGATCTCAGAGAGATTGCATAAATGTCTGGTATCCTACTTATTACTGCTTTTCCTTTGGGGAATGATGAAAGAATCTGGAGGCATTTCTGAATCGTAGGGCCCTGAACTCATACGATTCTCAATTCCAAATAGCTTCAAGCAACTAAAACTTAGAAGCATACTGACTTTGTGTTATCACATTTGTACTTTCACTGATGGTCTGAGTATTTAAGACCAATATGACCAAATGAAATGATATTAAACTGTAAGACCATTGAGGACAGTTTCTGTGGCAAAATAGATCCTGCTGCTGTTTGCTGAATAGTCACATTTCTTCCCCCTGCTGTCTCCCTCTGTAAGGGATTTTGTATGGATCTCCACTGTGTTGACTTCAGGAATGGTTGTGGGAGGCACCAACAGGTACTTCAGCACTGCAGACTTAAGATTCAGTGCATGCCTCATTATTTCTTTGTCTCTATCAGGAGTCCGTCACAGAGGCTCCTCAGTTGGCTGGGCCCCCTAAGTGACATTGATGATGAACAGTCCCTGCTGGCCATGAGAGAACTATAGCATAAAAGAGGAATGATATATTGTAAATCATTGAGGTTTGGGGGTACTTTGTTACCACAATATAATCTATCTGACCTTTATTGGTATGGTGGACAATGCCTGGCACATTGTCTGTGTTCAATAGATATTTGTTGAATGTATCAGTTTCTCAATTTTTGTAGCAAATCATTGTTCACACCACCTAAAATCTGGGTTGGATATATCATAATTGCCTGCCAGTAAAATAAAGGTCACAAAACACGATTTCTCTCTGACCCTACCCCCACAGCTCTTTCAACTTCAGGAATAGTCCCTCTAAATTTCTTCTTTAAGAATTTTGGGACCATTGGGGTCTGAGCCTAGGTGGCTCAGAAATTGTTCATCCGACTTCAGCGCAGGTCATGATCTCACAGTTCATGGGTTCAAGCCCCGCATCAGGCTCTCTGCTGTGAGCACAGAAGCCCACTTCAGATCCTCTGCCCCCCTCTTCCTCCGCCCCTCCCTGGCTCATGCTCCCTTTCTCTCTCAAAAATAAATAAACATTAAAAAAAAAAAAGAATTTCGGGATGATTTCTTCCATGTTTTATCTTACATTTCATTCTTCCCAGCTTTGTTGGAATCATGTCTCCTTTGCTATCAGTGGCACAGAGGCATATGTGTCATTAGCTGTCACTTCAAGGTACCATGGTTAATGACCTGTTGACTAATGTTGAGGACATCAGTGTAATCCCCTGCCATGCAGAACCCTTTATCCTTGTTCCTTTCTCTTCTCACGAGCTAAAATTTTTTTATAGAATGATTATTTTGGTTTTCATTTTTTTGTTTATTCCCATCCTTGGGCAGTGTCATGAGTTCCTAGGAGGTGAACTAGGAGATCATGAGAATGAAAGGCATCAGGCCTTACTCAGAATCTTATCTTCCTCCAAACCTGGCTCCTTGTCTTTGTGTAATAGCTAAAATCTCTTGAGTGGTTATATGTTGGCCATTGTTTAGAGAGTAGTTGAATCTTTTCATCAACCATGTGATGAGGAAACTGAGAAACAGAGATGTTAAATGACTTTGTCATCATCACATAGAAAGATCATCCAAACTGTCTTACTTAGAATCCAGGCTATTATGTTATACTTCTCAACTACATTTCAAGTGTTTTTAAAAAGTGTTTTTAAAAAGTTTCTTTTTTTTTTTTTTTTTTTTTTTGGTTTGTTTGTTTGTGTTTTTACCTAGGAAGTTCCTTGTAAATTACATAAACAGAGCCCTGGTGGCCTCATTTCACTAATTTTCCATGCATGCCCAGTGGAGGTTCATTTCCAAGGAGGTATGACCTAGTGTTGGCTGTTACATTTTTGACAAAAATTAAGATGGTGGTGAATATTTCAGATATCACCATGTCATTATTTTATGGCACAATGGTTAAATTAATATCATTACACTCGTTATATTATTCAAAATCCATGAGATATTTGGAAGCAATAAAACGGCATTTATTTTAAAATATAGCATATTTAAAATATTTCGGCCAGTACATTTTTCACTCCTTTAAAAAAATGAATGGTGAATTGTGGACCTCTTTTGATTTTAACATGAAATATGTTTCTCCATTAGAACAATAGGACAGCTTTATCAATCTGTGTAAAATACCATGTTGGAACGTGTAGAACAAATCTAAGTCCAAACCACAATATAGCTTGACAATACAAAAATCCTGTGAGAAGTAAATGGCTCATAAGTTATAGTCCAAACATCAGTGACTTACTGGGCTGCAATGAACATGACTTCTTCTGTTTATAGCGAGGATGGAAAATACAGTGAAATATTTATAATATAATTCTACATAAATGATTAGAATGTAAAATTGTATGTGTATTCTATTTTCAACCGCTAAAAGTATCTGTACGTGTGCATATACACAAAAGTTCGAACAAAATAAACCCCACTCATAACTATTTTGTTGTGTTTGTTAAATTTGGGGGCAATTAGAAATTATTTTTTCAAAATGTAATTTTTTCATAAAAGTGAAAAAAACCATGAAAATAGAACTTAGTGTTTTAAAAATTGGTCTCAATAAACTTAGTCATTATACATAATGGTGCACTCAATTTCTGAAATTATATTCTTAGTTATATTTATTAACAACTGAATTGCTGACTACATCTCATTTCTTCCAACCATATTGTTCCCTATCTTCCTGCTACGAAATTCAAGGAGTGAAGTAAGGTGAGTGGAATGGTTTAAAGAAATAAGATAAGCAGAGATCTTATCATGACTCCTTTGGGAATATATAAGGTAGTAAAACTCCAGCATGTTGTTTTTCCTGGCAAATATTCAAATACCAGCTTTTGACTTAGAGCTTCACTGGACAAAAGTTGGCAAGCTTCTGTGCAATGTCTGTGAATAAGAGTCCCTAAGCTGAGTGGGGAAATTGCCAGGCTGTGTTCGAATTTTATTAGGAACACTTTAAAGATCTAGCAACAAAGGTCCAAATTAGGTTCCCTTAATTCTACCCCAGGTAGTTCATAAACACAAAGGCCACGTTCAAAATTAGAGACTTTTGTACATAGAAGGACTGAGAAATCGATGGTACATGTGCAACTACTCTTCCTTCTTTATCCAAGGCAGGCATGAATAATCAATCTAGCATTCCATGATATTCCCATGCTGAGTTTTAAGTTCCCTTCAAGATGTGCTGTCGGGGATCCATATTATATGAAATGATAAGGCAATTCATATAATCTGAATATGAAATGAAACTATTCGACATCCCATCCTGAACCCACTGGTTTTTCAGATGAAGGAACTGAGACCCTCTCGAAGGTGGGAGAAAACTAATTTTAAGCAATTTCTATGTTCAAAGCACCCTGATAGGTATATGACACGTGGTGCCACGAGAAAAGTTGTTACCATTTCCATTTGACAGATGGGGAAACGGAGTGTCAGAGAGACGAGGCAAATGCACAGGTTTAGAGTCCTCACTGGCTACAGACACACAACAGCAATGTAATTCTCTTGCTCCCCGGATGGCTGAATCGGTATATTTTACCCTATTGCCAAGCCGTAAGGCAATGTTATTCTTTCTCTGAAGAAATTAATGGGCGATGTGAAAAGAATCCTTCTCAGGTCAATGGCAGTCACTCGTCTCCCCGTGAACCAGAAGAAACAGACTCATAAATAATAAACCACTATGCATAGAAGCCACCTGGCACCTAAATATTAATAGCGTGCATGTGAAATACTTTTACATAACCATACTAAAGGCATTAACTAAATGTCAGGATTTGAAAAATTACCACTTTGGGTCACTGCTGGCCACTAAATTCTATGGTCTGGCTATTACAACAGTGATTTTTAGACATTCCACTGTCCTGGGCTTTTCTTTCCAGGAAAAATAGCATCTTCCTGGACAATAAAGAGAGCAGTTCGGGCCTAAAATTTTCAAACTTCATTACTATTTATGAAGTTCGAGCCATAGTGGCTCTTAGCAATTTCCACTCTCTTCCCTCAATTTAACTTTTGTAATTTCTCAGCATCCTGGGCAACCCAGTCTGGAATATTCTCTGTAGTACAGAGCAGAATCAGATCCTTAGCTTGGATAGAGGACGAGGCTTTTATCATCAATGATTCAAATATTTGCTCCTTTTTCCAGGTCCTTCTGGGAAAACTAACTTCCCAAGTGGGAAGTTTTTCTGATTAGGAAAGTTTTTAAGCTTCTCTCCTAGATAAATCATACTGCAAATTACTTTTGTTGAATTCCTCTCCATTTGTTTTCTATTTAGTTCTTGTTTCATTCCCTCTAGGTCTCATACATCCCTTTTGTATAGTAAATTCTAATCTGTTTTCAAAATAAATACACGATTGATGAAAGAAATATTAGGAGGAAGGGTGGAATGAAAAAGAATCCAGCTAATCTTGATTGTATATTTAAGGCTTATTTGAGAACTGGATCTTTCTCCACCTCTCTACCCCCGCACCAGTATATTATCTGACTTCTGTAGAAACAAAGGTAACAGATACAATTCTCTTTCCTGTTAATTTTAAACAAGATGCAAAAAAATGCTGTCTACACACCCCTGGACCTTGGCCGATTTCCAGAACTCTGGCTGTGTTTCCAGAACCTTGTGCTGCTTTGTTGGGACAATTTCTGCCAGTCTGACTTTATAATCTCCAGCATCATTTTTACTTTTTCTTTCCCAAACAGAGCTATGAGGGTGGGAAGAAAGTTCTCTGGAACATGACAAAGCTAGCATAATGGGAACCTTGTAAGGTTTATGCTGGAAGTAGGGGAGAATTCACACTGGTTATGTGACTTAACGAAACCATTTGTGGTTTGGTGTATACTTAGGGTTCTCAGTAATTGGTGTCCATGGTGTAACCAAAAGCATATGATAATTGGCCTTGTTCTAATAGGAGATGTACTGTTTGCAATATCATTGTGCGTAATAGCCTGACTTCCTAGGCAACTTTTTGAGCTCTTCCATACTTTAGGACAAGAGAAACAATGCCAACTCCTGACAAATATGAACAATCATGTTTACAATTGACTGTAATATATTTTATCCCCTTCAAATAGTATTTGTATTTTAATTATTTATTAGGGTACTATATGTTTTCTGTGAGGAAAGAAGAAAATAAAAATCACCTCCACTCTGATTGCCAAGATACAACCACTGTGGGCGTTTTGGTTAGTTCTTCCAGGCCTTTCCCTGAACGTTTCGATACATGCCAATAATGACATAACCAGGAAAATGCTGCACACACTCTTTGTTCCAATCTTTCTCACTTATGCTATAATAGAAGTTTCCCATATCCAATTTGAAGTCAAGATAATGGATATCTTTGAGGTGAAAGGAGAGAATAGTGTTCAAGATGGCCATGAAGTTGTTTCTAAGGCAAATCATTTATTTCTTGACTTGGTTGGTGGTAGCAGGTATAATTTTCCTGATAACTTATCAAACCGCACACTTACAATTGGTGTATTTTTCTCTTCTGTATGCTTTATATCAATAAAAAGTTTATTTAATACAAAATCACAAATTAACCAGCAAATGATTCATAATGGCTGCCTAACTTTTCATTATAAGGCTCTGCTATGATTGATTAGGCCCTTCTCCCATGGTTAGGTATTTAGTTTATTACTTGTTAATATTAAATAATGATACTGTTATGAAAATATTTATACTTAAATATTCATTTGCATCACATTCATTTGGGATAGAGTTCTGGAACTTTCCTGAGGAGAAATTACACTGTAATGAGAAGAGGGATTAATGTAAGTACATTTTCTGCAATTGCACTTATTGGTGGTATAAACATAGCAGAACTTTAAATTCTTACAGCTGTCAGCCAGAACAGAAGATGTAACTGTTAAATCTTGGGTTGAATCCCATGTGGAACTTGGGCAACACATGAGGTATTCTTGATTCCAATCAAGGTAAACAACCATCTGTTCCATTCAGTTGAGCAAACCATTTTTTGAGCACGAATGTGTGGCAGGACTCTTGCAGACACTAGGGTACAGAGATTACAAAGGTATGGCCTTGTTCTTGTTTAGAGTTAAGAATTGACCTAGAGGAAACAATCTCAAACCAGTGTGGACATGAATGTTTTCCCTCGTTTCACAGCTCCTTCATCTGTTTGTTGGAATAGTAAGACTTACTTCAATGGCTTGTGGTTAAGGCTTAAATTAAATAGCTTTACAAAGTGCTAGCCTGGGGTGCCATTCAGAATACTTAACAATCCATCCATCTCAGCATCAACTAATCAGAAAGAACGTTGGTTCAGACAAACTAGAGGCTGGTGATAAAGATCCAAATGTGTTCTGGCTAAATGTTTTGTCTCCCAGCCTAGAGTAAGTACTGGCAATTATTACGTTTTGGTGCTGAATTCCTTCAGATTTCATCAGATAAACTAAAATTCCCCCAAACTCATATTTGGTCTTTGAATGAAGATGTTGCTTATACATATTTATATTATATTATATTATATTATATTATATTAATATATATTATATATTATATATATTATATATAATATATAATAATAATATATAATAATAATATATAATTATATATAATAATAATTATATAATATTTATATATAATATATAATATATTATATATTATATATAAATAATATATGTATAAATATTATATAATATATATTATATATATATAATATATTATATTATATATATATATATTATAAATATTTGGAGAAAGCAACTCAAGAGGTGTGATTTGTGCTCATTTATTTTTCCTTTAGTTCTCACTGAAGAGTAGCCATTGGAATGTTTCACCTGTTCTGACCATTCCTTATTCTTATTCAACTTATATTTCTATTGCTGGTGGCCAAAGAGGCTTGTTGGGAGAAAAAAATGCAACGTATACTACTTACTCCTAAAAATTGACAATGAATACAGGAACCATGTGGGAGGTAGAGATGGGATGCAGGAACTAGTCATATAAATATATTAAATGAAAAATTTTAAAAAAATGATGTTAAGGGAGCAAGCTTCCACCCTTTGAGTACCATGAAACGGTTTCAAGATTGTACCGAGTTTGCTTAAGTCAAATGCATGGATTATTACAGAAATTGAACAATAACTACAGCTATAAAAAACACTCAGCAATTGCTGTAGATTTCTTTTAGGTGATTATGGTCAAGGAGTTACAGCTCAGGAGGAGCATCTTGGAAATATGTTAATGTTTGCTAATCAAATTGGGAAGAAAAACACATTACAGGTTTAATCCTTTGACTTGTTCAAATCTCATATCATCTTTGAGTTTCAATAAGAATTTCTGTTTTTGGATATATAGGAACTGTGGAGTCAGGAATGAGAATATCGGGTGGCATCATTATTGCAATCGGAGATTCAAATTTTCTGTAGGTTAATTTCAAAGAATGACATTTAAATGCCCATGACACAATATGGCTTGTACCCTACCCGACATATTGCTTTGCTTCTGTTAAGTGCTTAATACTCATTGTGGGAACGAATTTGGGCAGAATGCATTTTCTTGGGTATTAGAGGTAATGTAAAATCTTTGGAAAGAATATATATTTTGTTATCAGAAGGATATGGGTTGAAGACCTGACTTCATCAATTACTAGTTATGTGACCTTGGGCTAGTCATTCAGACTTAAGAGCCTCAGATTCCTTATCTGTAAAAATGAGAAAAATAGCATATTTGCAGAATTGCTAAAAATTTAGAAGTAATGCGTATATAGTGACTGGCACTGAGTAGAATCATAAGTAATATAATAATTAATATCTTAGTAATACTATATCAGTGATGCTATTTGTTGCTATCATAAGTAGAATCATAAGTAAAAATATCATAAGTAATGCTACATAAGTGATGCTATTTGTTGCTATTAGAAATAATACACAAGTCTGGGAATCATGAAAATGTGGGAAAAACTTAAAAAAAAACCCTCCCCTTGTAGTATCCTCAACATAAATGTCAATGAGGAAATTCAGCAGTTATGATTTAACGGAGGTAATATTAGGAAAATATCCCCAAATAAACATTTTTGTAATGAAGGCTTCACTTTTCCTCCTGAAGCTTTTGTCAAGGAAAGCTGATTTCCACAATAACCCAATTTCAAAGTATAAATAGCGACGCTTTGATCTTGGTAGGAGGCATCCTCTGTGAGTTCTTGAACAATAGGCAGGTAAATACCTAAGCAACAGCTGCCCCAGGAATCCAAATATTTTACATTTCATCTACCTTCTCATGAAACTTCACTGGATCAAACACTGTAGGCAAGCTCTTTTTTTTTTTTTTTTTTTTTTTTTTTTAAACCCTGATCCAGCCAAATCATCTAGAGGCAAAAGAATGCCTTAGTTTGTCAATATAAAGTCTAAGGCTGGAAGTGAGGTGGATAATCACATTCTCTTCAGGAGGGCTTTAGTTTTATCCTTTTTAATCTTTCACGACTGGATTAAAAACTCCTTAAGAATGCCCTCTAAAGTTTCTGTTTTTGTCCTTCAGTTTCCAGGGCCAAAGCTCTCCCTGTGTTGACTCTGCTTTGCTTTACATTCTCCGGCAGTCTTTATACACAGAGGCATGGGGTGGTGGTGGATGGGTGGGTGGGGGCATCCTTCTCCTCTTCCCAGGAGAGTTGGAGCCCAAGTTGGGACCTTTGTGAGAGGAAGAAAAGAAGCTCTAAAACTAACCTTAGAATAGGATAGCTTCAGGGAGGGGGATGATGGGTAGGATTGGGGTAATAGGATAGAAGAATTACAGGAAAATTGCTCATTTACACATATGGGTGGGTACATGTGGGAGCATGTATGTGCACACACACACACACACACACTCTATCAAATGCAGCCTCAGATGACTTCAATTTCTGTAACGTTATATAATTCCTTATTGTGCTCTGGTCAGACTGTTTATATCATACTTTCTTCGGCCACCAACATCAGTAAAATACTACCAATAACAGTCAATTTGCTTACCAAGTGCCTGGATACGTGCTAAGCACTTTACATTCATTATTACAAAAGCTCCTCTCACTCACGCTCTCAGGGAGGCACTATTGTATCAACATCTTACAGAAAAGAGAAGCTTAAGGAGTTTATGTAACCTATAGAGTCACAGAAGTGGTAAGCAATAGAGCCCAGATTTCAAGCCAGATAGCCACACCCCAGAGCCTGAGTTCCCAAGCATTCCATTGTATTCCTCTTTCACCATATCTAACCAGGGCCTAGTATAGGGAATGGGGTATGGTGACCATTGAGATGCATATATCCTGCTGACTGTACATCTGAGCTGTACTTGAGCCCTTGCCCTCAGCAAAATTTCCTTGGCACAAAATTTGTGACACAGCAAGATAATCGGACTTTACTAGCTGCACTTTTTGCTTTCTGTTTTCTGTATACCATTCTAGATCATCCTAAACATGGCCACTGACTGATCGTGTTACAACTGCCTTAAAAAAACCGGCAGATGCTGACTACACTCATGGTGAGAACTGAGTAACAGGTATAGAATTGTTAAATCAATAAGATATACACCTGCAATTAATATACCATTGTATGTTAATTATACTCCAATTAAAAAAGTAAAATGAAAATCTCTTTGGAAAAAATGCAAAACCATAAACTTTTCCATCATTAAATTCTTCTGTAAGATGCCTTTGTGTGTAACAGAAATTGAGTGAGATTATTAAAAATTGAAACAATGAAAGGTATATCAGTAACATGAACTGTTGGTCCTATTGGGTATTCTTTTTCTTCTGAAATCTGTGATATTTGCAAAAATTATCCTTGAATCCTTTATCAGTGTTCTACCATGGGTAGAATAGAAATTAAAAATCTCTGTTATGATTGAAATTATGATTCCTACTTCTCGTTAATATGGCCTTTTAAAAATACAGCTAAATGTTCTATTCTAATCTTTCAAGATGACCAACTTTTTTCTTTTTTAAGGTGATGGTTGAGCTGATATAGGGCCCGTATTATAACCGAGTCTGGTCAACGTAAAGTCAAGGAGACTGGTGGTATGCCACCCCAGGTACACTGAGTGTAGAAAGAACACCTTGCTATGGTATGGTTGCCAATTCTGGAAAGGTAAGGATGAAACTGAATATTTCATTTTATATAAAAATCAGCAAAGTAGACCACCAATATGTTAAATTTCCTTCTTTGTTCCAGATGACTAGCTGAGCCAATGGTGTCACTCAGATTCAATTCCTTGAATACCGGTTCATATAAATCTACAATTACATGCAATATTAACTGAAGCGGGTGGCTATTGTGAATGTTTCAAATGTGCACATAGTAAGTTCCCTAAGATGATATCATAGATACTGAATTTTTGCAAACTGGCATGAAACTACTACATTTCTTTGCACCATGTTTAAGCTTTTATGGTACAATTTAGGTGTCTTGCATATATTTCCTGAAGTACCTATAGGTAATTTCTCATGTTTTTGGTGCCTGATGCAGCAGCATTTGAGAGAGGATCTTTTATACATTTCATTTTGCATAGAACAAGGTCAATTAAATTGCCTTGTGTTATCAGGTAAGCATATTTATTTTTTTATGTTTATTTATTTATTTTTGAGAAAGACAGAGATAGCATGAATGGGGGAGGAGCAGAGAGAGAGAGGGAGAGAGACTCCCAAGCAGGCTCCCAGCTGTCAGCACAGAGCCCAATGCAGGGCCGGAAGCCAAGAAACCGTGAGATCATGGCCTGAGCTGAAACCAAGAGTTGGACGCTTAACCAACAGAGCCACCCAGGGGTCCCAACACGGTTATGAAAAAAACCCAAAACTTTAAAGCAGATACTAAAACTCCTTTTCTTCTTCAGCTCTGCCCCTCTGTCCCAAACCTACATCAGTTGAGCAACAAAATTCCATACCAGCATTTAAGGTTATGGGTAATTAGGCTTCCATCTATCCCTTTGGTTCCTTCCCCCAATACTCTTATTGATAAGTTCTACTCTCCAACCAAACCAGAATCCTTTATTTTTCTCCAGAATGGTCATCACATTCCTTCTCTGTATGCATCTGATGATGGTTTGTCTTCTCTCCCCTGAATGAATCCTTTCCATTCTTCAGAATTATATTCAAATCCTCTCCTGAAGTGATCAAGAGTTTTTTTCTAAAAAGTGTAACTTGTAGTAATAGATAGTAGGAGGGTGGTTATTAGAAGTCAAGACGGGGGTGGGGGTGGGGGATCGATCAATGGGTACAAACTTTCAGTTACAAGATGAGTAAGTTCTGGAGACCTGACGTACAGCATGGTGGTTACAGTTAAGAATGAGGTACGTACACTTGAAATTTGCTAAGAAAGAGGGCAGATTCCTCATTCTGGCTGCTCACACACAATGGTGACTACAGGAGGTGATGGACTGATTAGTTTGATTGTGGCAATCATTTTACAATGTATACAAATATGAAAACACCAAGTTCTATACTTTAAATAGATACCATTTTATTTGTCAAAAATAAAAAAAGTAAAAACTAAAAGAAACACTTTTTCCATTCTATTTAATGTAGACAATAGCAAATAGTTCAAACGTATTGTTTATGTCATTTACCAGGTAACTAACTATATACAATTGACCCTTGAATAATGTGGGGGGTGGGATCGCAACCCCCCTCACAGTAAAAAATCCGTTTATAACTTTTGACTCCCCCTATGTTTAGCAACTAGTAGCCTACTGTTGATCAGAGGCCTGATACCATAAATAGCTAATTAACACATATTTTGTATACAGTGTTATATACTGTATTTTTATGATAAACTAAGCTAGAGAAAAGGAGATTGTTATTAAGAAAATCACAGGGGTGCCTAGGTGGCTAAGTCAGTTAAGCATCTGAATCTTGGTATGGACTCAGGCCGTGACCTTGTTCACGGTCATGAGATCAAGCCCTACACAGGGCTCTGCATTCACTGAGCATGAAGCTTGCTTAGGATTCTCTCTCCCTCTCTGCCCCTTCCTTGCTCATGCTCTCTCTCTCTCTCTCAAAATAAATAAACATAAAAAAAAAGAAAATCATAAGGAAGAGAAAATATATTTACAGTATAGCTGACCTTTGAACAACATGGGTTTGAACTGCATGGGTCCACCTTCACATGAATTTTTAAAACAAATATATTGGAAATGTGTTCGGACACCTGCAGCTATTTGAAAAAACTCGCAGATGAACCACATAGCTTAGGAAGATCAAAAAAATTTAAGAACAAGTTAGGTATGGGGCGCCTGGGTGGCTCACTTGGTTGAATGACTGACTTCAGCTCAGGTCATGATCTCAAGACTTGTGAGTTTGAGCCCCACCTCGGGCTCCGTGCTGACAGCTCAGAGCCTGGAGCCTGTTTTGGATTCTGTGTCACCCTCTCTCTCTCTGCCCCTCTCCCACTCACGTTCTGTCTCTCTCACCTTCAAGAATAAATAAACGTTAAAAAATTTTTAATAAAGGACAAGTTAGGTATGTCATGTATACATAAAATATATGTAGATACTAGTCTATTTTACCATTTACTACCATAAAATACACACAAAACTATGATAAAAAGTTAAAATCAAAACTTACACAAATGGTTACAGAGTATACACAGCACTCCATGCTCAGTCAAGAGAAATGTAAACAACATAACGATGAGGTATTAAATCATAACGACATAAAATTAAGTGTAGACATACCGTATACTACTTGTGAAAACTTTGTAGCCACCTCCTGTTGCTATTGCAGAGAGCTCGTGGGTTGCAAGGGTCACTTAAAATGCCATGAGATGCTAGCCACCTCTGAGTAAGCAGTTTGTCTCTCTAGTAAATTGCACATCACGGTAAAAAGCGATCTCTCATGGTTCTTGTGAAGTTTTCATCATGTTTAGTGCAGTAACTGTAAACCTTGAGTGACACCATGCAGCCCATAGAAAGTGCCACTAGTGATGCTGAAAGTTCTCCCAAGAAACAGAGAAAAGTCATGACATTACAAGAAAAAGCTGAATTGCTTAAACATACCGCAGCTGTGGTTGTCCACCATTTTAAGATGAATGAGTCCAGCATAAGGACCATTGTAAAAAAAGAAAAGGCAATTCATGAAGCCGTTGCCGCAGCTATGCCGGCAGGTGCAAAAACTTTGCACTCTTTGTGAAATACCTTTTATCTCATATTGAAAATGCAGCTTTTCTGTGAGTGCGTATCTACCCACTCTAATAGGATTCGAGAAAAAGCCGGGTCATGTGACAACTTAGAGCAAAAGGAAGGTAAAAGATAGAAAGCTGAAGAATTTAATGCCAGCAAAGGATGGTTTGATAATTGCAGAAAGAGGTTTGGCAGGAGAAGCAGCTTCCGCCAACCAAGAGGTGGCAGATAAGTTCCCACACACCACTAATAAAATCATTGAGGAGAAAGGGTATCTGTCTGAAAAGGTTTTCAATGCAGACAAGTACCCTATTCTGGAAAAAAAAATGTCATAAATTTTGTTAGTATGTTAGGATATTTGTTCATAAGGAAGAGAAGGGAGCCCCAGGATTTAAGGCAGGAAGCGATAGGCTAACTCTACTGTTCAGTGCAAATGCAGCCGGGTTTATGACCAGCACTGTTCTTGTCTATCGAGCTGCTAACTCCTGAGCCTTGAAGGGAAAAGACAAACATCAACTTCCACTCTTTTGGTTGTACAACAAGAGGGCCTGGACAAGGAGAACCCTTTGTTCTGGATTGGTTCTACCAATGCTTTGTCCCTAAAGTCAGGAAGTACCTTTCCAGTAATGCCTGCCTGTTAAAGTTCTTTTGATATTGGACAATGGCCTGGGCCACGCCATGAGTTCAACACCAAAGGTGTTGAGTGGTCTACTTGACCCCAAACATAAGGTCTCTAATTCAGCTTCCAGATCAGGGGGTCATAGGTCTTAAGGGACACTACCTGTGATCCACTATGGCAAGATTGTTAGTGGAAGAGAATCCTGGTAGAGAGAACATAATAAAAGTTTGGAAGGACTACACCATTGAAGATGCCATCATTGTCACCGAAAAAGCCACAGAAGCCATCAAGCCTGAAACAATCAGTTCCTGCTGGAGAAAACCGTGTCCAGATGGTGCGCATGACTTCACAAGGTTAAGACAAAGCCAGTCAAGGAGATCATGAAGGAAATGGTGGATACGGCCCAAAAGGTGTGTGTAGGGGGGATGAAGGGGTGCAAGACATAAATCTTGGAGAAATTCAAGAGCTCATAGAGACCACAGCAGAGGAATGAACAGGAGATTAGTGCTTCAGAATCAATGCCAGACAAAGAGGAAGAAGATGTAGAAGACAGTGCCAGGAAGCAATGTGACATTAGACAATCTGGCAGAAGGGTTCCGGTTACTCAAGACTGCTTTTTTCTTCTTTTACGACATACACTCATCTATGATACGTACACTGAAACTAAAGCAAATGGTGGAAGAAGGATTGATACCATATAGTGACACTTTTGAAGAAATGAAAAAGCAATGAGACAGAAATCACAATGTACTTCGGTAAAGTTGCACCAAATGCGCCTTTCTCTCCTTCACCTCGTCCACCTCTTGTGCCTCCGCCACGCCTGAGACAGCAAGACCACACCTTCCTCTTCCTCCTCCTCCTCAACCTACTCAACGTGAAGATGGTGAGGATCAAGGCCCTTATGAGGATCCAGTTCCACTTAATGAGGAGTAAATAATTATCATGACATGCACTTGATAGCCTTACCTTTTGGGCATGTGTGTGTCTTCGTGTGAAATCTAATAAGTGCGGGCAAGAATTGTGTGCCCCAGGTAGTGTCCTCATCGCTTCAGTATTGATCACGTGAGCATCGAGTGTGATACCTCTATGCGAATGGATAGCCAATTCTTCACAGGCATGAGGTGAGTAATATTTAATATAAAATCAATAATGTGTTAGTTTTCTTACTGTTTCATAACTTTACTTTCAAAGAATTACATTACCTTACAGTATGCCTCCCTCTCTCATTATTGGAGAGACTGTGTTCCGGCCTATCATCACAGGTAAGAGGTTTTTAAAAAAAGGTAACAAAAAGGACACCTGTGTGGCCCAGGAGGTTAGGCATCTGACTCTTGGTTTCTGCTCAGGTCATGATCTCACGGTTCGTGAGTTTGAGCCCCATGTCAGGCTCTGTGCTGACAGCCTGGATCCTGCTTGGGATTCTCTCTCTCCTTCTCTCTCTTGCCCTCAAAATAAATAAGTAAACTTAAAAAAAAAAAACTTCATAAAATGTAACAATGTTTCCAATACTGTATCGTAAATATGACTCTAATACCGTATCCCATAAAAATTTCATCATGGTTCATTCATCATTGTGTGGGCAAGACTACCATTAAGCAATCATATTGATTACGCTAGGCTACAATAAAGCCATCGTATTGCTTTTTCATGATCAACGCATAAACTGTTACACCTGTAAATAAATATGAATTTCTTTTTCATATTATCTTTTCATTTCTGATGTCTAGTGTTAGTAATATGTGCAACATTGGCAGTGTTTTGTATCATACAAGACAATATTGATGTAGGTATTGACAGATGATTTATCTTGTAAACAGACAACATAAGATAAACTTACAGTACAGTACTATAAATGTATTTTCTCTTCCTTTTGATCTTCTTAATAACACTTTTTCGTCTCCAGCTTACTTTATTGTAAAACACATTATATAATACATATAACATGCAAAATATGCATCAATCAATTTATTTTCGCCACTGGCAAGGCTTCCAGTCAACATTTGGCGATTAGCAGTGGAGTTTTGGGGGAAATCAAAAGTTATATGTGTATTTTTGATTGCATGGGGGTCACTACCCCTAAACCTCATGCTGCTCAAAGGTCAAGTGCACTGCACTGTATTTACTGAAAATAATCCACATATGAGTGGACCTGTGTTCCAACCCATGGTGCTCAAAGATCAACCGTATAGTCTCCTAGAAGGCAGGGAGGAGTAAGCCAAAAAGTCAAATAGCAAAAAACCAGGCTGTTTTGCCGCTCTCTGACCATTAAAGCCATCATTAAGAAACCTCTCTCATACTCCTTGTTGAGCCAGGACATCTCGTGGCCTTCTCAAGACAGGGACCCATTAACAGAGTGGGGGAGGGAATGCAGTGGACGACCTGAATCTGGAAACTGTGATTTTGCTTCTAGATGCAGCAACTAGATGTGTCAACAGGAGATTCTATTTGAAACGAGATAATGCAGGTAATGAAAATATTCAACTTAGATATTATAAATATTCATACAATACTCTCTCAAACTGCTATTTCGGTCTTCTACTGAGACAGAGCCAGTGGTGTGCTGGCTTAACAACCGATCGTCCAGGAAGAAAAAAAAAAAAAAGTGATTCATAGCGTGTGCGGATTTCCTTGGTGCAAACACTCTAGGAAATTTCTAAGTACTAGCGGGACATCACTAAGCACAGACGTGGGGAGAGATGCACTGAAACATGTTATCCAATATTATCCCCGTAGAGGTATAGTAAAACGTGAAGAACCTCAAACAGCATGGATAACAACGTAAGGAAGTAAATGAATTGTATTTGTGACTTTTTTGTGTTTTAAACATAAATTTAATTTGATATGTATTATTTAACAGTGGTTGTCTTTAACAATTGGCCCACATATTCCTGAGACTTTCACAATTGGCTTTCATGAGCTGGTACCAGTTGTCTATAGCACACCACTGGAAGCATCCATATTTCTTCTCCAAATATATCCGTGCAAGAGCTGTGTCTGACTGAGTAGTGTATTCCAGCGTTTGCATGTAATAAAACTTAATTACAGTTTTATTTATGAACTGTGATGCACTTACAAAGAAAAGACCGATTGCTTGAGATACTTAAAATCTATATTTAGTCAAAAACCATTTATTGACTCCACACGATTTGCCAGATACTCTGTTCACCTAAGATAGAAGGAAAAACATCATATGGGTTAATATTAGTCATCAAATCTTCGGAGGCACATGATCAGAAAAGTCTCATCAATTCTTTGAGAGTTCCTTTTAGATCTTCTGCCCACGCTTGTAACAAATCAGACGAATGGCTGGATCCGGAGCCAAAGCTGCTCTTATCTCCAGGTTGTAAGTGGACAACATCAGTTATCTTGTTCAGGGTCATTTCGTGAGGAAGGATTAGAGCTGGCAAAATTTTACTTTTTTTTCCCCCCAACAAACCACTTCCCACCTTCCTCTTTCACATAACACATGAATGTCTTGGTAAGATTTCTTAAGTATGGCAGGCTGGAGAATCTTCCACAAACTAGAGAGAAGAGGTAAGTAGTATATTATGTGTGACCCTGTTTTTCAAATAAAAGTTGCCTTCACACTTTTTATTGGACTGCCTCCTCCTTTACACATAATAGAAGGATGAATAGCGATATCTTAATATTTGAGGGCAAGTAACCACAAGATTTGAAATTCTTTTAAAGAGGTGGATTACAACCTGTAGCTGGGCGTGTTAACTTTGAACCAAATGGAAAGTCAACCCTAACAAGATTTTCTTCTTTTTCTTTTTCTTCTTCTTTTATTTTTACTTTTTATTTTATGTAAACATTTACATTACTAAAGTATACCATAATCACATTTGCTTCTTTTTTTTATTAAAAAAATTTTTTTAAAGTTTATTTATTTTTGAGAGAGACAGAGACAGAACGCCAGTGGGTTAGGGGCAGAGAGAGAGGGAGACACAGAATCCGAAGCAGGCTCCAGGCTCTGAGCTGTCAGCACAGAGCCCATCTCGGGGCTCGAACTCACGAACCGTGAGATCATGACCTGAGCCGAAGTCGGTCGCTCAACCGACTGAGCCACCCAGGTGTCCCTACATTTGCTTCTTGATGCAGGAGTCATACTACCACACATAGAACACAGAGGAAAAGAAAAAAAAATGTTTCCTCTGAGATTTCAAGCTCAGGTTTCTAAATAAAATTGCCACCCCTGATCATAGAGGCAGGGCAGAGACTGCTCAGAGCTTTGACTCCAGAAAGCCAGATTCACTTTTCAAGAGCCTGCCAAAAAGGAGGCATGTGATGTTTAAGAACAAAACAGAGGGGAAAGAGAGTAGAATCTTTTTTAACCGTCCATCACCCGAAAATACATGCTGGGTGGAACCGTGATATAAACTCCATTGTAATAACATAGGAGAAAGTTCAGCAAAAAATGCAATAAAGCCCAAATCACACGATGCTGGCCCAGACCAGCATTGTAATAACACTAAGAGAATTGTCAACTTTTCAAGGGATGTATTCCCAAAGAATCTCTGGGAGAACAACCATAATGTGACAAGGAAATTTTCAGGAAAAAAAAAAAAAAGAGAACAGAAACTACAGCCAGCATGCCAGTTGCAGTATGATTTTCCGACCCAAGTGTTTTTAAGAGAGGATCCTAGAAACACACACTAGCGAGAAGATTTTTTCTTCTTCACCGAATTTTTATGCAATGTGGCTATTTACACGGTAGGTCACAGAGCAGGTGTCAAGAAAAATGCAGTGACCAAGACGGTGTCTACGGGGTGAAGAGCACGGTCTCAACCCACCACGTCAAGATAAAAGTCTTCTGCTTTCTGGGCGAGGCAATGAGCTCCAAGCCGCAGAAGAACCTGTAAAAGCCACAGCTAGAGAGGGCATCAGGCTTGCATTTAAGGGATTGCTTTTATTGTGGCTATTTTTGTTCACTCTGTATTCTAAGGAGCATGAGGCTTTGCATCATAGACCCAAGAAAAGGAAAATTAGGGATGATTAAAAACACAGAAGCAGTTTTAAGTTTGAAATAGAAATCAGTGACCAAAAAAAGAAAAAAGGAAAAAAAGCAAGCATCTTCAGATCTTCAGATACGTCTCATTAAAAACAAAGTCAATTTCCATTTTTGACACATTCTTCCCTTCCATGAGGCAACCATGGTCTTAATTTTTTCCCTAGAACAAATGGAGCCCCCGTGAATTTTGTAGGCATTGAAAGGACAGAGCCAATAATTTTCTGTGATTTTTCTTTCTGAATATGTGCATGGTTGTTTAGACCAGTCTAGTTAATAATAATGATAAAATGCAGTTGTGTGCAGAGTTCTGGCATTTCATTCTCAGCCCCACCCCATAATACAGCAGAGAAAATATTGCTGTTATAATTTACAACAAGAGAACTGAGTCTTACCAAGATCAATTTCCTGGCTCAAAATACAGTCACATGGTGCCACGTTGGGACTGATTAGGGTCTCAGACCTTCCGTCTCCAGGCCCGGTGTTCAGCCACACAACATCGTCTTTCTCAGATGGGTGATCAGGCTTGTTGACATGATACGGGAAGCTTCATTCTTGGCTTCTAGGCAGTTGGGTAATGCATTTTGGTACAGTGGGCAACATTAAACTCACTGCATTATCTGTTTTTTCAAACACTATTCAAAAATGGGTGGCATTATGGGATGGGCTGAAGGATGATTATAAAAGCCTTTTCCTGACAAGGTCTGAATCACAAATGGTACATCTGGGAGATTATATAATTATCTCCTTGCTACGATGAACAATTTGCATATTGAAGATTATAATGTACCTAATCTTAATTTGTGGTAAATTTAATCTGGAGAAAAATTATATGCTAAGGATTGGGAATCATTTGAAAGTCCAACAAGAGAAGAATTGTTCAACGAAGCGGGGGTGGGGGGGCGTAATGCATACATAGTCACTACTCAAAGCATGTATCTAAAGAATTTTTATGCCATTAAAATGCCAAAAATGTAATTTTAATTAAAAAAAGCTGTATACACAGTCTAATCCCAATTCTGGTTTAAGAAATACCACATAGTTCTGTGCATATGTGTGTGCATATGTAATTGGAGGGAAATATGATCGAGTCCACAATCTATTGATAGACTGGATTTTTTTTCTCTATGATGTGACATACGCAGCTGGATTGGATTTCCAAGTCTATCACTTATTATGTGCCCCTAGGTGCCCTTTGCCTTTGTTGTTTCACAGGTAAAATGGGAATAATATTAGTATCGACCTCCTGGGTTGTTCTCGTGATGAAAAGCAATAACATAAATACACAACAAACAACATAGTCACGACACACAGTATGGCAGCTCCTAATTGCATTGTCTTCTTTTCTGCTTTTCTGAAGTATTCAAATCTTAGGAAAGACCTTATTTTTCCTAGTCAGAAAAGAAGAACAGCAATACAAACACTTTACAAAAAGGGTTGGAATTCATTTAACTAAATCTGTGTGCAGCACCTCAGTGGGAGGAAGGGTGATAAGGTCAACCGTGTCTAGTCGACCAGGTTTTCATCTATTTGAGTTCTAATCATAATTCGGTAAGATAAGGTATCCTCTCCCCCGGGTCTCGATCCTGGGCCTCTCCCCCTGGTCTCGATCCCGGGCCAGTCAAGCCAGATCACCTTGACTGTGAGAGTCAAGAAATGGAGGGTCACCTGGGTAGCTCAGTTGGTTAAGCCACCACCTCTTGATTTTAGCTTGGGTCATGATCTCAGGTTCCAGGGATCAAGCCCCGCATTGGGTTCTGAGCCGACCGTTTGGAGCCTGCTTGGGATTCTCTCTCTGCCCCTCCCCTGCCTGCGTGCTCTATCTCAAGATACATAAATAAATAAACTTATAAAAAAAAAGAGTCAAGAAATGGAGTTCCAGTTGAATCTAGCTGTTCCCAAACCCGCATGTGGTCTCAAACTCTAGTGTCCTTACCAAGACCTCCTGAAGGGGTATTCCCTAGCCTCCTAGCCTCATTGTCCCTACCTTCCAAGGTGGTTGACAGAGAAAAAGAAACATCAGAAGCAATTTGGGCAAGAGTAAAGCATTCAAAGAGGCATAATGGGAATTCAGGAAAAAAAGGTCAGCGTGTCCTGGGGTAGTCAGAACAGGGAGGAGGTGGAAATTGTGTTAGACCCTGAGGGATCAATATTAATAATACAGGTTAAAGGGATATGCCTGTAAAGGCATCTGACTAAAAAGGCAATAAAGTGGCAGCATTTCCTGCCCTTCAAGTCTCCAAGGGTTATTTTTTTTTAATGAGTGGAAAAAAATTTTAAATGTTTCTCCAGTTTTACCGCTACACTTTCTTTCTTGTGTTGCCACACTTCCAGTGACTTTTATTATGGCATTAAAATATTTCCCAGGCATTATCACCATTTCTACCCAGTGACAGAATTTTAAAGGGGGTGGGTAGTGGTATAAATATACAAATAGAGGACTAAGGAATACCTGAAAATGCAGTTCTGGGACACCGCTGCCCCCACCAGCCCCACAAATAGGCACAGCATCTCACTGTATACCAAGGCCTGTGCAGAAATCCCAACAGGATTCTCTTCCCAAAGTAAATAATTTCCAGTTCCATCACTGCATAAAATTCCCCACCGGAGTGCAAGGTTCAGACTTCACCGTCCTCACCGTCATAGCTCTTTGCAGCTGAGTGATTGTTTTAATTGCAAAAGGGAGTCCAATTTAGGCGAACAAAGGGAAATGTGGATGCCATTGGACAATAAGTGAAGGTTTTAATAGGTGTCTGTTGATTAAAAAAAAATTGATTCCTTGCTCACTGGTGTTAAGATGGCTTCAAACCACTAGAGACATATTTGAAGGAAAGTAGTTCGGACTAACCTCTAGAGGTCCTCTAAGGTCCCTTTGATACTGAGGTTTTGCAGGAATAAGTCCCATTTTTCGAATACCAACTACGTGTTAGGTTTTCATTTATTTGTTCAACAAATAGCTAGTAGCTATTCTTTGCCAACCGTGGGAGATATAATGGTGAACAAAACAGTCACTCACTGCCCTTTGGTGGCTCTTAGTCTAGTCGGGGGGACAGTCAATCAAGTTAAATTAAATAGGGGCTCTTGGGTGGCTCAGTTAAGCATCTGGATCTTGGTTTCAGCTCAGGTCGTGAGCTCACGGTTCATGAGATGGAGCCCCTAATGGGCTCTGTGCTGACAACACGGGGCTTGCATGGGATTCTCTCTCTCCCTCTCTCTGCCCTTCCCCTGCTCTCTCTCTGTCTCTCTCTCTCTTTCTCTCCAAATAAATAAACTAAAACAAAACAAAACAAAACAAAAAAACCCAAATTACCTTAAATATGTGATACACGCCATGACAAAGGAGAACTGTAAGGTAGCTGAAGAATTACATAGAAGAAACTGGGCCTCCCAGCAAGATCAAGGGAGGTTTCTACCAGGAATGATTCTCTAAGATATGATGAAGGAGCAGGCCTTAAACAGATAACACAGTGTGAGGGAACATGGCCAGAATGAAGGTCCCAGGTTTCCCAGAAGGCCAGTTGGGCCGCAGCAGAAGGGTCATGGATGAGGGTTGAAGCTGAAGGGGCCACAGAGGAAGGAAGAAACCAGATCGTACGGGATCTTTGCAATAATCCATGACCACAAATCTGCCCCCCAGCTCTGTGAGTTAGACTATATCCTCACTTTGCAGAATAGGAAAATAAAGGTTAGAGAGAGTGAGCAAGGGGCATCAGGTCACACAGCTAGTTGCTGCATGAGGTGGGGTTGGAACGTCTGGCCACTTCTAGAGCCCAGATTCACAGCTGTCGCTCTCAGTGATATACAATCCCGCTGTGACACATTGTGCAGTGGACATTCACTCCGGGTGACCTGTTGTCTGGCTCTAGGCTCTAACTGGCCACTCCCACTATCGGGAAGAACCCTGCTTCGCTGTCTCGGGTGAGAAGTATAACTGCTTCACCCATCAAATTCGAATCCTGGTTTCAGATGATATTTACTTTAAGGCTTCTAGTCAAGGTCATCAGTATTTGGAGCTCCCTTGGATGGCTGTGATGACAGGTTTTTTTTTTTTTTTTTCCCAGGAAATTAACAGTTATATTGTTTCCTTCACATAAGACTTTTTTTTTCTTGTTTGTTAAGCAGTGGCAGTAACATTGGTCATTTGTTACCTAGAGCACGTTAGACACATTCCCTTGTGGCTGCCTCAATGGGCCACCCAATGAGGCAAGGACATATTACTATTGTCCTTTTACGAAAGAAGATATGGAGGCCCATTGCGTTTAAGTTTACAAATGGCACAGTTTACAGCTGAATCTAGGAAGACCTGACTCCGAAGCCAAATTTTTAATACAGTGTTTCAAAAATCCGACTTCTGAAAGAGAATTAGTGAAATAAGAAATTTTCTAAAGTTGTTGTGCACTAATATGTATGGTAATTCAACAATAATGATATTGTTAAACAAGGAAGAACTTGTCATATAAAGATTCTCAGAGGCTTTGACACCAATTATGGATGCTTTTAGGAAGTCAGTGTGATTTCCTAAATTAAGATATCAAGTTCAAGATGCAGAGCTTTTTTAAAAAACAGAAATGGATCACTTGCTAAAGAGGAAGGATACATATATTTTGAGGCTATGTGTGTGTGTGTGTGAGTGTGTGTGTGTGTGTGTGTGTGTGTGTGTTGGGGTTTGGTGAAAAAAAGAAAGATTTTACTCTTCAAAATTTTTTTAATGTTTATTTATTTTTAAGAGACAGAGAGAAACAGATCACAGGTGGGGGAGGGACACAGAGAGAAGGAGACACAGAATCCTAAGTAGGCTCCAGGCTCTGAGCTGTCAGCACACAGCCCGACACGGGGCTCGAACTCACAAAGTGCAAGATCATGACCCGAGCAGAAGTCAGATGCTTAACCGACTGAGCCACCCAGGAGCCCCGAAAGATTTTACTCTCTACATTCTGTTTTGGTAATCTTTCAAAAATTACATGTTTGTTTTCCAAGTTCATATGATAAGCTGGTGGGGGTAGGGAGACTGCGTTAAGACATATCCACAGAGTGAGATGTTGATGTCTGTCCAGTGCTGTGTTTTGTCCTTTCGAAAGAAGAAAGGTTTTCCTTCACAGTGCATTTACGTCCAAATTCTAAACCGTCTCACATGAGCCTATCATATCAACCTTGTCACGTCTCACTTGTTGAAATGAGTGGGATTTGAAAACTCCTGAGTGTGCTACTACATTTTCCATTTATGTTCGGGGAATATGTCTGTGTGAAAATGAGGTCAAGAGTTGGAGGGGGGGGCAGGTGGTGGTGGGGAATTTGGGGGAGAAATAGCTCCAAATGAATGAAACTAAATAGATCAATTTTTTCAGGTGGTGGAGGACAGTGGTCTCCATGACGGATGGGGCAAGGAGTTTGGGAGGAAAATTTATTTTATTTCTTACATTTTTAAATGTTTATTGCCCTACTCAAACTACTCATTCCATCAAACGCTAGAGTTGAGCTGAAAGAAGCCAGTATCTTTGCCTTCCAACTATGTACAAGTTAAATGTGACCTATTTATCCTCATTGAAATAACAATAAGATGGTTCCTGGCCTTTTTCTTTTTTTAGAACTCAGCAAGAGACAAAGCAGTATTATGAAAAAAATTGGATATTTTTGTTAAGATTTCTCAACTTCCAGAAAACGAATTCATTGTGTTTTTTTTGTCAGATTTGAGAAAACACAATTCTAAACTTAACCCTAATTATATTTTAACCTAAACCTAACTTTGTATAATAGAGGGTGCTGGGCAACAGAATGACCAGATGTGTTTTAGTGGCCGTGGGACTTGTTTCTCCATGGTGAAAACGTCACAGGACCGTCAATTTCCATTTCCATAATCCTTTGGATTTTTCTTCCTAAAACTAACTACAAGTGAACATTCTTCAGGTTTCCCAAGAAACTTAGATTTTTAAAAAGATTTAATTTGGCAAAGATGCTTCTTAAATAAACAGTAAATTTCTTTTTCAATGATAGAGACCAAATGCTTTCCTCTAGGAGCCAGTAGAGGGAGCTGTTGGCATTTGATTTGGCCTTCTAACTCGACCTGGAAGTTCCCTTCTTAATTAATTCAATGTTTGAAATCAAACCACCGTTTAAATGTAATGATATTAATATGCAAGGATAGACATGTAAACGTGGAGATTTTCCATTCCCATTAAACTTTCTACACAACCACATATTTCTGGTTCTTCTGTGGGCCTCTTTTAGAGAGCTTATGTTATAGAAATGTTGGCTGCTATAAATTAAAGCTGCTCAGAACTGAGTTCATGCACCTAGGCAATGATTCAACATTTCTAAGACTGATTGCAAGTCAAGAAAGAAAGCAGCTTCTTTCTCTTACTCAAGAAAGAAAGGAAGAAAGAAAAAAGAAAGAAAGAAAGAAAGAAAGAAAGTAAAACAGATATTTGACCTAGAACAATACTTGAAGTTTTCAAAGAAAAAATAGCATGTGCTAGGTTTATAATAAATTTGAGGATCTTTAATCCATGGGGAGGAATTTTCTGTAATTAAAGTTCTGGGTATATTTGATAGTGTTCTTGTGATGAAATATCATATTCCCTCACCCCCAAATTCATTTCTATAGCTGTGGGCTATTAAAGACTTGTTTCACAGCCTAGGATTGAAAAGATACTTTTCCTTTGTTCTAAGTTTTGAGTTAAAATGGATTACTACATAACAATTTCCAAACACCTCACCAAGCCTGTCAGAGAGCAGGGAAGCGATTATTCTGGTAGTACTTCTCAAACAGTCCCGGAGAGAAGACAAGTCCCATTTGAACCTTGAGGATCATTGGAGAGAGAGTTAGAAATCGTTATTCTGATACATCTGAACTTTTTTCTCTTAAAACTAACATAAAAATAAACTATTAGATATTTAAGCCAATGATGTTAAAGACATGAAATCTTACCAAATTTGAAATGGAAAAGTACTTGAAAAGATAAAGAAGAGCAATGTCTTGTCTCGATAGACATTAACAAATGATCATCAAACACCTTGCCCGCACTTTGCCGATAGCTTTAAGATTTCTTCATTAAGGTCCGCTGAAAGCGTTGTAGAGATACAGGGTTCATTGTGTTCCTGAGGACAGAAAGAAGTGCCATTTCTTGGGACAGTATGAAACATTGCAATTTGCAAATTAAATGCGAAACCAAAGTCATTTCCCTGTTCTCAAAAACGTCAAGTGAAGAAGCTTCATGGAAAGAAAAAAAAAAAGGTGTTTTTTGTGTGTGTGTGTGTTTTTTTTTTTAGGACGTTCTATGCTATTTCCAGGTAGTGTGTATTTCCTCAAATCACTTATGTTCCTCCATGTGTCTGGCTTGGCCTATGTTTTGTGTTGGTTTCTGGGCCTTCCAATCAACATTAATTTTGCTGCTCTTTCTGAGAGAAGTTGTGAGAAGGAGAAATGAGCCACTCATGCAGGTAGAGTCGAAAGACAAGGAACAAAAGTGCTGGATCGTACTCTTGAGTGGCTTAGGAGGCTTGAACAAAAACACCCGGGCGCTATTGAACACGTAATTTTAGGTGACATTGTGTTCCATGTGAAGCATTAATTTTAATAGAGACTTTATATATAAGCTCTCGTTTGAATAATAATGTAAAATTAAATTTAAATTGTAAATAACGTCCAGATACGAGTTGTTTCCTGGCTCAAATTCTTCAGCACATATGGCACTAGCATAAGCTTGTGCCTGTCTGCCTACTCTGGGTAATTTTGCATGCAAATAGTTTTAGTGCCTATGTTGAGGTGCTAAAACGTGTTTAGTACACTTGAAAATATTTGCATTGCAAAAGGAGACTGACTCTCCTGAGGAAAATCAAATTGATATTTTGTATTAAGAGACCACTCCGGGCACGGCGTGGCATTCTCCTGCGGAGAATTCTGTTTGCCGTGCGACTCGCATTTCGAATTGACCTTTAGAAGAGAAGGCCTGGCTACCGTTTGCCAGGTTTATAAACCGCCGGGCCATCTTCCGGCGGCGGGCACCGCATGGATCAGCAGGGCAGGGAAAGCAAGGACGGAACCCACTTACCCTGGCCGGACCGGAGCCTCTCGGGCCCCAGTTGGGGGCGGCGGTGGGAGAAAATACGTTAATTAGCAGGACAAGTTTCAGCGGACGTGTGCCTAACCAATTAGCTAACTAACTAACCAGCTAACTCAGGAAAGGCTTTCGCACAGGGAAGCAGCCGTGGATGCTGGGTGTGAGGCCGCACGCCCGCTCCCGTTTGCCGCAGTCCCATCTGCTGCATTTACGGGAACCAGTTCGTTAAGAGTCTGAATTGGATCCAAATGAAATGCATTTCTGATGCAAGGCCGACGGCTGGTGCCGTTCGACGCTGCATTATGTCAAATCAGAGTTCGTTCGGAAAGAGGTTGCAGACGTCTTACGTGAAGGTCGCACGCGTCCAACATCCAGGCGGCGTCGTGCGCGGCGTCGGTGCCCGATTCGCACAAACGAATCAACCTCCTTCCTGCTTTGGCCCCTCTGCGCCAAGACCGAGGAGAATAGCGGACCCTCTAATAAAGGGATACATACATTTCAAGAGGCATGCTAGGAAGGGGTTTGTAGAACTTTTCTTGGGACCAGCGCTGCAGTGTTCGTAGCGAATTTTATTTTAGTACATTGATCCAGGTGTAGTCATGGCCTTAGAAAATGAAAGTAAGTTTAGTGTCCAGAAAAAAACAAAACAAAACCAAACAAAAAAACCAGATGATCCGAGGTCTACAGTAGGAATCCTAATTGTGGGACTTCTGTGTCTGCACCTCCCTCCTCTCTGGAGAAATGATGCCAGATGGAATTCTAATACCTCCCATTGTTGTCGAGTGGTTCTGTGGCTTCCAGCCCAAGCACCATGCAAGAGATTGTCTACTATAGGTGCTTATATTGGCTGAAACTCTGGGGTTTGATACATATTTTCTCCCCAGATTTTACCCTGCCACACTTAATATTTTACTCCTCCATCCCTGCCACTTCCCACGGTGCGCAAGGTGCGGTATTTTGTGTCAACGAATAGCCACAGACAGGTAGCAGGCAAGAGCCAAAAGGAACTCATTATGAATGCAAACCGGGGAGGAGGGGTTGACTTACCGGCTTAGTGAAACTCCTGTTTACAATCTATTTCCTTTAAAGCAATCTTTAAAAAAAAAAAAAAAAGCCCCTGTTATCTGTGGGATCCTGGCACATCAATCAATCCATTAAGTAAGTAAATAAGGCAATAACTGAACAATAAATCATTTTGAATTTCACGCATGCACAAACCTTTTGATCCATAAATTACAAGAAAGGTTGAGATTTGGAGGCTACCGCCTCTGTTCTAATAATTTTGCGTACAAGATAAAGAACTGTTCTAAGCTGTGACGCGTTGCTCCTTCTGGCCCTCAAATCGTGGGGCTTCTCTGCACCCTTTTGGCGGTTGTGTGTTTGATGCATGACATGGGAGTTGCGTGCATGTGTGTGCGTGCGCGTGTGTGTGTGCTGTGGGAGGGCATGCTGTTAGGGGGAAGCCTACCACACATTTCTGCCATCACAGACGGTGGGCAAACAGCTGTCCCCACAGCTGAGGCCACTGGAGCTGCTTGAGCTGCTCCAGTAACTCGAGAGCACACGGCTGGTCCCAGGATGGCACCGAGCACTGCGCCCGCAGCAAAGCGCCAGAGCTTTCCTGGGGCTGAGCAGGCGGAGACTTTGCCACCAGACACAATAAGCATCTGAAATGGGGTCTCATGAATAATTCATCCTTGGTGTCCTACGAAACAAAGAAATGATATGTTTGCTGGTAGATAAGTGTGTTGTGGCATTTGTAAATCTTTTTGAATTTGGAGTTGATCGTGTTTCGTGTTGGTGGAGAAATATGGCGTGTTTCCCGCCCCCCCCGCAAAAAAAAACCCCACAAAAAGTTGGGAGTTCAAGGCAATCGTCTTACAGGGAAGGTCTTCGACGAAATATTGGATGGATTATACTAATTTGGCTCGTGACTTAGGAATTTTAAAAAATCTCATTCAGTGAAAAGGGATGTTAAAATGGTTTTACTGCAGTAAAATACAGCAGGATACCGAGTTCTCAAGGAGATTATTTTTTTTTTTTCCTTAGTAGGCAACCAGCCCACTTTTGCTAATGCAAGTTTCATTACCGAAGACTAGGAAACAGTGGTGCCTCTAGCATGGAGTACAGCATCAGGAGGAACAATTCTTCACTTTCACTGAAATATTAGTAAAAATGATACTTAAGTGAATTGAGCCCTAAATTGTTTTAGTGACAGTTAAATACCCACTCATTTAACACTAGCTAAATTGGCAATAAAATGACCCCCCACCGAGTTGAGCCACCATCATCTTCCTGCACAATAGTTGCGGACCTGATGCCAGTGATCTATAAGGCCACTGGGTAGAGTTTACGCATTTGCATGACAAACGCTTCCAGTGCTGTATAAAGTCGCGAGCTACTCAAACTTATCATCATCAGTATTTATAATTAGTATCTGTGTATTCATTTCATTTATTCTTTAATATCTGTGTACTCATTTCCCCGAGGGGGGAAAAAAAAAGAAATCGATTTAATAGTTCTTCATTGTCTTTGAAATGACAACCTGGCAAAACGAATCACGGTGATGTTCTCTGTCACCTCTCCAATAATTATCTCAAATCTGTCATCTATTTATTATTCACTCGCGCTTTCTCCATGACTCCCCTCCCCGCCCACCCCCCACCATCTCCTGTAGTCTCCCTGGCTTTCAGGTTGCCCAGGGATTATTGGGCATCCATAAAGCTCACACAATCTGATATGTTTGGCAGGGACAGTCAGAAGGAAGGCACACTGATTTTGTCAAAGCAACAACAACAACAACAACAACAACAAACCAAGCGAAAACAAAATATGGATCTGCCAATTACATGCTGGAGCGAAAACATAAGTCCTTCTTGCTTTCAGGTGAGGGAGCTGGCGGTTGAGGTTTGGACTCACAGGCATGAGCCCTCTGATGTGAAGAAGAGTGGCGAATGCGCCGTGAGCGTGTGTGTTGTCGTCGTTGCTGCTGTTTGTTGTTTGTTTCCTGAAGCTCCGAAAATCAACCGGACAGTAGACTCCCAATATATCTGCGGGTAATGACTACTTTTCTTTCCCTTGGCTGTGTAGGATGACGATTGTAAATAAAATTATGGTGGCACCAAAATTGCTTTGTACCTTGGAAAAGGTAATTAGATTTCCAGTGGAGATAATAACTAGGTAAGTGGTACGAATGTCCTGGGGCCCATGAGATATCATTAGAAACAGAGGTGACAGTCTTAAGGAGAACAAAACACAAACAAAGACTGCAAGGTCAAAGGCAGAGACTGATAGAAATGTCCCTCACTTTCCATTTGCTGCTGAGCGGCCCTCGGCCTCATCCTCATGCACTTTCTGTTAGTATGGAAGCAAAAGAAGTTGTTCACGCCTCCTCATCCCCAGCTTCCACGCTTCTTCAGGCTCAGTGGGCCACTGAAAGAGCCCGGATTGCTCTGACTTTCCAGAACATCACCCCCTGCGCTTTCAATGTTTTGTTTCCAGTATGTAAAAGAATCCTTTATGGGAATCACAAGCAAACCCGTATCCCTAATGTTGTATGTCATTCCGTTTCAATATCGGAGAACAATAAGGGAATTTAAATAGAAGACATTTAGGGATATGTGCTGTGATCATACAAATAGTAAGCAAAGAGAAGACACACGGGGAAGTCAATCAACAACTTATAACCTTGATGATATACTTAAGGTTAACAAAAAACACAGTGGGATCTCTGAGTGAAAGATACTTGGATTTCTGTCTCTGCCACGTCCGCGTTACGATAGATGCTTTAACCTCCCTGAGTATATTTCCTCATCTGTAAAATGGGGACAAAAATGCAGACCTCGCAAGACTATTTTGAAAACACCAGAACTAGTGATGCAAATGTATATAAAACGTGTACAGGAGTTTGTAACAGGCTAAGGACATCTCAGTCACCTGGAGAGCTTTGAGCAGCTACCGATGCCCTGTTCTACTTCTGCCCAATTGAATCAGAATCTCTGGGGCACAGCCCTTGGCATTCGAGTTTTTATTTATTTATTTTTAAGGTTTATTTTTTTTATTTTGAGAGAGAGACAGAGAGAAAGCAAGTAGGGGAGGAACAGAGAGAGGGAGAGACAGAACCCCAAGTAGGCTCTGCACTATCAGCACGGAGCCCGATGCGGGGCTCAAACTCACAACCCGTGAGGTTATGACCTGAGCCGAGATCAAGGGTCAGACGCTTAACCGACTGAGCCACCCAGGCGCCCTAGCATTCGAGTGTTTCAATGCTCCCCTGGTGATCCCACCGTGCAGCCAAGGATTTGAACATGTGATGGAGAAGCCTGAAACCAAAGGAACACTCAGTGCACTATCACCCAGGTCTTCGTATTGGTGCGATATGAAGAGTAGCTTCATCAGGACACAGATTTTTATTCCAAAAAGGAATCCTCAAGGCCAGTTAAACCATGTTCGTGCTTTGAAGGTAAAGCGGCTGAATCCAGGAGGAACGGTGATCTGTGTGTGCATGGTCGTATGGTTACTGGTGGAAATGAGATGGGGTCCCGGTATTCGTTCTAGAATACGGAAGTTGCCTTCCCTTTTGAAGAGGGGAAGCGAGGCCTCAGATGAGGCCGGGCTTCCCCTCTCCTTTCTCTTCTCAGCAGCATTTTGTGGCAAAGCATTTTGTGACTAATGTCAGAAGTAAAGGATAATGCCCTCTACTCTTGTCCTCAAGAGCCTGGCCTTGCAACATTTATTCATAGAAATTTTGGAGCAGAAAGACCGAATCCCAGCAATGCTTCCCTGTGGAGGGCACACGCATATGTAGTTTGGCTTCTGATAGTGGGTGTCATGATGCCCCTCCGTCTCACCGAGCATTTCCTGCGTGATTGATATGGAAAATCTGAGCAATTTACCACAACGCAGTTATGAGCCATAATACAGGTGCATTTAATTTTTAATTACTCTTAAAAATGTTTTTAATAATTAGTAGCAATAACCACTAATTGGCATGTAAGCTATTCTTGCACCAGCAGGAAAACTGTAGGTTTACTTCTGCACACCCACACCCAATCAACTGAAAATTGCTTCCATGCTTATCTTATAATTACTGTGCTTAATGCTGTTTGCATTGTTTGGAGGCTTTTGTAATTAATTGATTTTTTTTTTTTTTTTTTTTTTTTACCTCTGAACCTGTATATGGAACAGCAAAGATTAGTCCTCTGCTCAGTGACATCTTATTTACATTGAATTGTTTAGACACACATAAGGGGGGAAATAATGGGTTTTGTTTTTACCTGCCAAACATATTTCCCTCGTATTTACAATGGTGAGATAGATCCCGTGTAGAATATGAAACTTCTCGGGCTGCCTCTGTGGCTTTCTGGTTCTCCTCAGTGCTATTGCACTGTGGCCGAATTGCATTTTTAGGCAGACTTCCAGCTTCTATTTACCTTTATACCATTCACATTATTGATTTTGAAAATATTTCTGGGCAAAGGGCAATACTTTGTGGATGTCCCTAGTAAAGTAAAGATCATCATAGTTAAAGTTACATAGTTTGTTCCCTGGGTGTCAATACTTGATTTATACTTGTGCCTGTAATTGTGCCTGTGATCGGAAAGTGGCAGTCACAGTTAATCACTAAAGAAATCATGAAATAAACTGAGATTATTGGTATGGGAAGCCATTTTAGAAAAAGAGATGGATCTGCCAATGTCTTCATAGTGGTGAATGGCAAATAAAATTTTATGATGAGAGAGGCAGAAGATAAAAATTTGACTTTATAATTGTAGACCATTATGTATTGGTTATAAACTGAAGCTGGTTGAAGGCATGGTTATGAATACTGCTCGTTTTATTCTCTCACTCATTGAATAGTTATAAGGAACATGGTGTGCCAAGCAATGTGCTAGAAAATGAAGATACAAAAGGAACACGACATTTAAAAAAATTTTTTTTCAACGTTTCTTATTTATTTTTGGGACAGAGAGAGACAGAGCATGAACGGGGGAGGGGCAGAGAGAGAGGGAGACACAGAATCGGAAACAGACTCCAGGCTCCGAGCCATCGGCCCAGAGCCCGACTCGGGGCTGGAACTCACAGACCGCGAGATCGTGACCTGGCTGAAGTCGGACGCTTAACCGACTGCGCCACCCAGGCGCCCCTGCAACATTGTAGAAAGTGTGGTCTTGGGAGTCAGAAAGAAATGCATCCTGAGACTCCTTGATTCCATAGCTAAGTAAATGAGAGACTCTCAGAATATGTTTTTATCTTCCAGAACCTCATTTCTATCATCTGAAAAGTGAGGACAAAGAGACCGACCTTGAGGACTCACTGTGAAGAGTAAATGAAAAATGGTGTGTGAGGCACTCAGCACTTTCCTGTTATGGGGTATTTACTTAACTCATGGGTGCTATAATTTTAATTAGATCAAAGACCTCACCGTCCAGTGAGTGAGTGAGACCTATCACTTATGGGGTTCTTTGCAGGCAAGAGAAACGAATTCTGGCTGCCTAAACAGGTGAGATGTTTATTGGAAAGCTATTGGGATACTAACAGGGTCAAGTAGAAGGCTGGAAGATCAGGCTTGAAAACAGGAAGAACTAGCATACCTAAGGGTTTAAGTCGTAGGATCTTAACAGTCTTAGAGGGCATCACAGGTGAATACATGCATTCCAATTTTTTCCCTTGTTCTTTCATCTTTGTTCTCAAGATTCAAAGTCTTAGCAGAAGAAAAAAGGGAGGGAGACAAAGGACAGGAAGAGGGAGGGAGAGAGAGAGGACCTACTGGAGGGAGCTTGAGTTTGGTCATGTGCCTACCCCTTAGAAGGAGAGGATAGGGTGTCTTGATTTATAGGTGCACTGAGTCGATATACAGCAGGTGAGAAGAAACCTTACTACAAGAAAAAAAAAAAAGGTGATGGGTGATCAGCAACCCCAAATCAACAGAAAATACATAACACAGAATCTGATTCCAGTGTCATAAGTAGGGTTGGCTTTGTGGACATGTGATCTTTGTTGTCACGAAGGGCCCCATGCCTAGTTGTTTAATGCTCTGTGCCACCATTGTAAAATTCGTAATAATTTGGGGTGCCTGGCTCACTGAGTTGATACAGCATCCAACTCTTGATCTCAGGGTTGTGAGTTCAAGCCCACGTTGAGCATGAAGCTTACTAAAAAAAACAACAAAAAAAACCCCCACAAACTTAATAATTTATAAACAAGGGACACTGCATCTTCATTTTGCCCTGGATTGTGCAAATTTTGTAGCAGGTCCTGATCATGTGTTCTCCGTAGGGATCTATACACAGCTCTGTACAAGCACAGAGGAGGGAAAATACGCAGATAAGGATTCACGGAAATGCCAGGGAAGGGCATCAGAGTTCGCCAAGTGGAGAAAGGGGGTAGGGAATTCAGATAATGAAAACCTGGAAGCAAAACAACCAACACGTCTTAAGATCAAGGATATTAAACATGATACTGGCCTGGTTGGAACTGAAAGTCATCCCCGTAAGAGCAGGAAAGCAAATAATGTATTTTTACAGATGGAAGAAAAACAATCTGTACGCTCCCTGTATGTCAGCGCAAAGCAGTGGAGAGGATCTGCACCAGCCATGGGAAGAATCCCACCAGAGCCCAATAAAACAGTGTGCTTCCAGGCCACTAGAAATTTGGGACGCAACTCTCATCTGGGTCTCCCTTCCAACTAGCTGCCTTCTGAAGTCACTGGAAGCAAGTGCTGTCCCCAGTGCAGGCTCCTATCTTCTTGGCACAAAGCTCATATGTTAATGGCCGGGCTTTTGAGTGGGACGGTGGAGAGAATAAGCAGAGCAGTTTAGCTTTGCTTTGCAAGTGTTATTTTAGAACTGATGCAACTCAGCTTTCCAGTGATTCCTGATACCAAGACTTTCCATTCTTTTATCAAATATTTTTATAGAATTCCAGGCTTCTAGCCCAACACTTTTCCAAGGCATGAATCTCCTGAACATGTCCAACAAGTGCTCCTTCAGACTTGGCTGGAATACCTCCAGCCCATTCGAGTTTTGGGTAGATCTAATTGTCAGAAAATCCTTCCTTCTATTGAGTTGAACTTGGCCTCTGTGTCACATTCACCAAGAGGTGTTTTGGAGTCACTCAGATTAAGCCTGATTTCTCTTCCTCATGCAAAAGCAAAATACATTCTCTAACTACAGTGGAAATTCTCTTTGCTCTTGGGGCCCAATCCAGTGGGAAAATACATAGAAGTTTTCCTCTAAAGAAACTCTTTTTAGCACCTTGAGAATATACTACAGGGTGGGGCCTGAGAGAATCCTATGAGCTGAATAGGATTCTGTTATACTTGAAGGACGGCGCAAGCCTGAAAGTCTTGCCTCCAGATTTATTTTGCCTTCTGAACTTCATACTCTCGATGGGAAACAACTTTTTCCATTCCCTTTATCATTTGTAATGTACCAGGCTCATATCCAGCCGACTCGATTGCATGAGAGACAGAGCAGGTCACAAACACACTTGTGCCAGGAAGGACAGACCAGACATTTGCCATCTGTGGCTCAGCTTTCTCCGGTCCTTTCCTTGGGTTGCTTGTCTAGGGACACACCCATACACACTATTTCCTACTCCCTTGGCAATGGAAAGAATTGGCACGTTGCACAACATTAGGTTTTCGAGGGAGGCCTTATTTTACAGGATCTCTTTAAATTCTAGTGAGATTCTTTCCAGTGTGCTAGAGCGGTGTGCATTCAGATTGGGTGTGCTAAAATTCATCTACTCGATTATAAGATCATTGTCATAATGCCATTTTATTTTGTTTTGTGGGGAAATCAAGTCAATGCCTATAGGCTCTTTTCCTAAGTATAAACATTCATTGATTAAAAGGTAATTGATTAATTAAAAGGTAATTAACATTGTACGTATTTAAATATTTGCCATAGAGTCATACTGAACAAGGGCCTCTTCCACAACCAAGAACTTAGTCCCAAATATCACGTCTCCTTTTCTTTAGTTACGTTGCAATACACTGCTTCTTTGTGCTGAAAATCGAACCGTCACATTATGCTCCCTTACCCCTCAAATATCAGTTTCAGGAATACAATACAATTGTCTTCCCTCAGTCTTCTTTCTCACTCCCTATACCCTAATTTCCTTTGTGGCCAGTTTCCCCGACTTGATTGATTCCTGGCCAAAACAGGGCTGTACAATGTGATCATGATGAGCTTGACTAGAATTTAGATGATATTAGCAACAGATATAGAATATCAGGAAAATGTAAGGTAGAATAATTACAAAAAAAGAGTGGCTAAGCTATTTACAGATCACCTACCTCCTCTCTGAGCCATGCCTTCGGGTCAGAACGATGCATCCATTTTCCTTCATCCTTCCAATGCTGTAGGCAGGAGTTATTATTATTCATATTTTAAAGATAAGGAAACTGAGGCTTGGAACTTTTAAGTAACCCTCCCCAATTCAGGTTGCTCTTAAATGGCAGAGCCAGGGTTCACCAAACTTTAAATTTGATGTTGGAAGTGTAGACGTGAATAGAAAAAGCCAAGACCTGAAAATCCTGGGTAAAAGCAATTTAGACTTGCCTGCCTAACTCCCCAGTAGACTACTTTATGATGTCAGGAGATGCAGGGTACATGTATAGCTCACATTGTTGCCAGTGTCATCTAGAACTCCTTAAATAGGGAGCTTCTAAGATAATGTAATAGCGATCAAGGTTTTGGTAACAAGTACCTTGTGTTGAGCCATTCCAGATTGGACGACGAAGCCATTGAAACAGAGCTATAATTGATAGCAACAGAGAACCCCAATTTTTGTTAATTCTGCTCAATGCTGTTGACATTGCCATTTGTTTTCTTGCAACAAAGGTTAAAGAGACATTAAAATGTACATTAAAATATTTACAAGTAAAACGTTCATATCTATTTACTTTTCTTATGGAAGGACTACATGAAGCTGTACATATTCAGAGTTAATCCAGCTTTAATTCCATTTACTATCTCAAAATTCCTCCACAGTGTCAATTCACACTGGGCTTCCCTTTCCTTTTTCTTTCTTTCTTTTTAATTGTTTTTTAATGTTTATTTATTTTTGACAGACAGAGAGAGAGACAGAGACGGAGCATGAGTGGGGGAGGGGCAGAGAGCGAGGGAGACACAGAATCTGAAGCAGGTTCCAGGCTCTGAGCTGTCGGCACAGAGCCCGACGTGGGGCTCGAACTCGCAGGCTGCGAGATCACGACCTGAGCCAAAGTTGGACGCTCAACCGACTGAGCCACCCAGGTGCCCCTCCCTTTCCTTTTTCTTGAGTGGAGGGGTGTACTCATCTGCTTTGCTTAATAAAACGTCAGTCCCCCAAGGTTGGCCATGCAGAGAGAATCAAAGCCTCAGGCAAGATGGCAAGACCAGCTGGTTGTGACAGGACCAGGGGGCCTGTCCCGTCCATTAAGGGATCACTTGCTGGTTGGCCAACATTGAGGGAGCTAGACTTGGTTTTATGAATTAAACAAGCAGGTTCTAACCCATGTGGTGGCAGTGGTAAAATACTAGAGACATCCCGAATACAGTTTGAGCAGGGGCTCTAAGGCCCATACCAGCCAGACATTCTCCTACTGTTACCAAATTTAATATATCAAGCTTGGTATCCTGAGAGGAGCTAGCGAGTTTTCTTACCCAGCTGCTAGTGTGTAATTATTGGAGAGTATATTTCCTTAGAAACTATCCGAAGCAGAAATCACAGGCAAGAGAAAAAAATGCTAACTCATATTTTTCAAAAACCTGGGTTTTCCTCACTTCTCAATGTCGCTGGGAAATTCAAATCAGAGCACGATGCAAAAATCACAATTCAAATAGCAAAGCATTGTTATTTTTAAAACTAGAGGGTGACAAATAGCTATATCTTAGCGTCTGCTTTCATAATCTGAAGTCCGATTACCTGCTTGGGAAGCTTTTTTGACTTCGCTTTTTAAGATTCACTATTTTGTCTTTATGGCTGGAGTTGGGTCACGAGCATGGCTGCTTGGGGCCTGGGTCCTCTGAGTCAGCGGAAGCTCCGATTCCAGCATGGGCTATGCCACCTGATTGTGGCCTTTGTGGGACAAAAATGTTTGGTGAGGAATACACAAGTTAATAATACGGAAAGCACTTAGAAAGCAGCGTGGCTCATAGTAAGTACTCAGGACCTGTTAGGTGTTACTCTCATTACACAGATAGACTATCAGACATTTTCAATGCTCACTCCTCAATAAAAACCTTTGGTCCTGGTGTCCAGGGAAACTTTGTAGTGCTTGGGTATTTTATTTCCCCCACAAACTATAGCTGAGTAGCACTCTGTTCAGAATGGTGCCGTTGACCGTGGTCGGGACGGGAGTGACCCACTGAAACAGAAGATGCACCCTCAGCTCCCAAGAGGAAGCTCCGTGCACCTCTGCCTGTTGTTGTTTTTGGATACTCATTTAATTTTATGGAAGGGATTAAAATACTCTCGAGAGCCAAGAAGCCTGACTGTCCAGAGAGAGGAAGCCATATATCCTTGAAGACAAGCCTGTGGTCTGTCACATAGCAGATTTGGAACTGCAGAATTTTAAGTAATGGTTATTCTCCTGAGAGAGTTAGGAGCTGAGACTAAGGACCCTGAACACAGCCTTACACCAGAGCGATCGCAGCTGTCCATGGTGGCCCCCATATTTCACACCGTGGCACCCTGTCTGGACATAGGACCTAGTAGTGCTACACGTAGGAGGTAAAATCCTCTCGGGCACGATGTACTGAGACAGCCTTTCCCAATCCCCTGCCCTAGACTTGAGCTCCTCTAACGTCACTTTTTTGTCTGTGCACCATCACTGGGCTTCCTTGGAGAACTTTTGAATTATTTGAAGAGGTTGACGTCCTAACACGTGACTAGATTCATAAATCATCTTCCAACTTTCCCTCATTTTAAGCTAAAGTAGATAGAAGAGTGGGGCAGGCTAAGCGAAGAACATGAAGCCAGTCAATGTTGGAGCCCGACCTGAGACCCAGGACTTCTAATTCTTGGTTCAGCTGAGAAGCACAGAGATTTAATAGCAGCATCTCGGATTCATTCATTTAATAGCAGCAGTAATGATGATGATGATGATGGTGATAGCAAATACGTTTTCAGTACTTACTAGGTGCCAGGTTCTGTCTTCAGCATTTTGCTCTTATTAACTCGTATTGTCCTTATAGCAAGACGATGCGGAAGGTGTCGTGATCTCCATTTTTCAGATGGATAAACTGAAGCATGATGCAGTTAATTAGCTTGCTCAAGGGCATAGCTAGTACGTGGCAGAGCTAGGATTTGATTCCATGTAACCCAGCTACTGAGTGCATGCTTTTATTTATTTATTTAAAAAAATTTTTTTAATGTTTATTTATTTTTGAGAGAGAGACAGACAGAGAGTGAGCAGGGGAGGGGCAGACAGAGAGGGAGACACAGAATCCGAAACAGGCTCCAGGCTCCGAGCTGTCAGCACAGAGCCCGATGCGGGGCTCAAACTCACAAACTGCGAGATCATGACCTGAGTCGAAGTTGGACGCACAACCGACTGAGCCACCCAGGCGCCCCTGAGTGCCTGCTTTTAAGCACACAGCTACACTGCATCTTATTTAATTGCCTCTGCCCACATGTAATTTAACTCATTATTACGAATCTGCTTTATTTTCTTAAGTTTATTCATTTTTGAGAGAGAGAGAGAGAGAGAGTGCAGGGGAGGGGCAGAGAGAGAGAGTGAGAGAAGAGATGCCAAGCAGGCCCCACACTACCAGCGTGGAGCCCAACTCAGGGCTTGAACACGCAAACTGTGAGATCATGACCTGAGCCGAAATCAAGAGTTGGATGCTTAACTGACTGAGCTGCCTGGGTGCCTCTAATCTGCTTTACTTTAAAAAAAAAAAAATGCCGAAACCTTTAGGCTACTTATTAGAAACAGAATTCATCAAAAGCCACACATGCCCATTTTTTTTACCTTTCACATAAGTTCATCTATGTACACAGAAAACTCCTTTGTAAACTCAATATATATATATATATAATATGAATATAAATATATATTATATATATAAAGATCTACTACACACAGAGCATTTATCCAGGATAGCAGCAAGTGATTTTCAGATTGTTAACATATTCTGGCCAATTAAGTTAACAAAACTGTCATGTACACAGTATCCACTTATAAAAATAAAAATAAAAAATTAGAATAAACTTGACACTAACACTGCACTCATCATAATTCAATTTCATTTAAAGTCTGATTTGGAGGGCATGGCAAATTCTGTAGTACCTCCGATCTCGTCTTCCTTATCAACATTTTACATCCCAAGGACGGACGGAGATAGGGGGCAATTAAGTTGTCTTTAAATGATATTTCAGGAACTTTTCTGAAAGTCACTTCATAGGAATGTATCCCTGGGGTCCACTATTTTTGTTATTTCTTAATGTCAAGATGCAAAAAGTGAAAACAAATTTGAGTTATTTAAGCCCGGTAGTCTGCTGGATCCCCTGAAATGAGGATTTACTTTCATCGTGCATCTAGGCATATACCACAATAGCTTTATCAAAAGAGGGAGAGGGTAAGGGTTATTCGGTCAGTAATGAAAACATCCAACTCAGTCAAATGATAGGATTTTTACCAGAGAAATGGTCCTTCTGAATAATAATCATTGATCTCTAATCCACAAATTAGAAAAGTAGATCCACAGTATCTGTGTCCCATACTTGCATACTCAATATTTTATATGTAGAAATTTTGTTTTCCTTTCCCAAATAACAACATTCAGAGGGTATTATGTTTTTACGATTATTAAAATTTTACTAGCCACATGTTCACGTCCTAAACTGTCTCATTCAGCTCACTGTCAAATAAAAAAAAAGTTGCATGCAAAGAACCCATCCAAAGGATTACATCTCAAAATAAGGTACGTACTCCAATTTTGCTGTAGAGTTGTTTTTTTTTTTAAATGAAATACTGAATATGGCCCCAAATAATTATTTTCTTTGTAGGGCTAGCAATGCTTAAACCTGGCTGCATTACTGCAGATGACAAACTTTGGCTCTTTATTCTTTATCTGGAATTTACCCTATAGAAGAATAAAAAAGAATAATTGGGAACACACACACACACACACACACACACAGAAAACCTCTGTTGAGGACCCAGCCATCCATCCCCCGAAGAGATGTAATCTCTGCGTAACAATGCTTAAATCAGCACATTTACAACACATATTAAGTGGTTTGTTATTTATTTCGAGACTTTAATTGGCACAATATATTAACAGCATTGTTGCAACAGTTCCACTTAAGATTTTTTTCCCCTAAAAAGAGGAAGAGAGGGAGAGAGAAAGGGGAGAGAGAGAAACAATCAACCAGAATTACGCTATAACCACTGTTTTGTTATTTCTTTAGCCTGAATGAACTGCTAAAGATGAAGGGGGGGAGGAAACTAGCTTCAAGAACCATATTTTAGACTCAATTCAGTTTTATTAAACCCAGACCAGTGTTTTTTCTGCCGTTCTAATATAACCTATTATGAGAATGGTTTTTTTTTTTTTTTCCCAGGGACAAAAACAACACCAACTTTCCCTCCCTGAGAGCTTCTTATTGTTCATTTTCGTTGCTATTTGGAGAAAAAGCTCATTAAAATATTATGAAGCGCATAGCGTAATTACGTGCCAGCCTTCGCCAATGAGGAACATCTGCAGCCCAGCGTATGTATATTTATATGACTGCAAACTTGAGTGCAGACTCTCTCTTTCACCCCTTCCCCACTTCGCCTCTGCTCCACAATTCTTTGTCCTGACTACACAGCCGGGCAAACGTGTGAAGCGCACAGGCTACAGGCGCGCGTTGTCAGCCTCTCGGGGCCGCGAGCTCCAAATGTTATTATTCCATCATTAGCCTGTAGCTCACGCCAGGGTAAACTGTGCTCTGCTGAATGCCTGCAAACCTTTTTCCCTCTTTTTATTCCCCTAGTTATTTTTAAAATGTATCTTTTTTCCTCGTTCGCTGTCTGGCACAGAAGGATCTGCAAAGTGCATCCAACCCACACCCAGCTCCCAAATCCGTGCTTTACATTATTCCACTTGCTTTAAAACCAAAGAACCTTGGGCATAATAAAAACATTGAGAGCTTGCCTATACCACAAATATTTGTGGAAAGCACATGGTGCCATTTTGCCAGACTACTCTTATTTGTTAAACTGAGTTAAGTGTAACACGATTCCAAAAACTGCCTTTAGAATGAAAGAAAAGGCTTGTAAAGCCAGGGAGATAATTACCGCAATCTGGGTTACAGAAAATGCAAAACAAAGGAGGGCAATCCCATTTTGTGTGTGTGTGTGTGTGTGTGTGTGTGGTGAGGCTTTTTGTTTTGTTTTGTTTTGTTTTTTCCTCTTTGTTGATGTACCCAAACATGTAAATATTCCATGGCATGTGTTGTGTAGGAATAAAAATCAACCCGAATCCTGCACAGGCAGAACAAAACACATGCTCTGTAGTGGACACTGGCATGTTCACGGTGGGGATATCTTTTCAGAAGGGAGGGCTCTCTTTCTCTCCCTTTCTCCCTCTACCAGCTATCATGAGTTGCCAAGACTCTGACACCCACTTACCTACCCTTCATTTGAGGCTGTCAATCTAGCTTTGCCCACATAAATAAAAGTTGATTTGGAAAGAGTTTAAGTTCTAAAACTTTTTGTACGAATCCATAAAAACACTAAAGATCCCTCGACTCCCTCCACTCCCTCCACCCCCATGTTATTTTTATGGGGATTCTTATTCTATCGGTCTTCCCATTGTTGAGAACGCTGTCCTGTGGGATGGTTTTGTCGACTGGACCAGTCCCAGGTTTCCTTTTCTTTGTCTGCCAATTGTTTCTCGATTTAAACCACTTTCAGAGACAATTATTTCCATACGGGTATGTGTATGCAAATATTAATAATCATTGCGTGTGTGCATTTATGTGTGCGTAAATAAACACCATCCCCACACATATTTCGCGTTTTTAAAGAGCTAGTTCTTACTCCATAAAAAGATTTGTGTTCCCGAAAGCAGGTTGTTAATGCGCTGTGTTAAAGAGAAAGAGCAAACCTTCCACGTTTCCTTGTTTTATGTTTAGGAGAAGTGAACCTTGCAGGTCTGAGCTAAGCTTTTTGGTATGTTTCAGCCGAGTCCAGATTACGGGCTGTAGGTTTCAAAGCTCAGCTCTCCCAGTTTTCTCAAAACCGTCCCCACAGTTCCCTCTTTAAATTTCATCTGGACTGTCTCTAACAGCCCCAGCTGACCCCCTCATTTCCTTCTCTTCTTACTAACATGCTTCTCCCCCCGCATGTACAACAGGATGACATTTTCCAGAGGAAAAGGCAAAAATACAGTAGGGGTTTCTTTCCCTCCAGATGTAGACATTTTGTCACCCGAACAGCAGTAAGAGGGCACAGAAAATGAACCTGAGCTCAGAAGAGACGAAATACGGGACGTCACTGAGGTGCATGTAAGGATAAACCCGTGAAGCTCTTGAAACAGGATTTGGCAACAGAACTGTCCCATTGAGCCAAAAAGCCAGCCAGGGTATGGAAGCTTGTTATTATGGCTTGCTCTGTGAGTAGGACCCGCAGGGAGGGTGTGAAGCCTGCCTAGCATGAAGCCTGTGGAGGAGTATGAAATGAGATGGGTATGGAAGGATTCTGAGTCCAGTCGAGCCGGGGCTGTGCCTGTCCTTGGTGAAATTTCAAAAACAAGGCAAAATAACAATTTTCCAAAATCCCCCCAATGTCACGGATCCCAGTTTGAATTTTGTGACCGTAGAGGCGGGGGGTTTCGAATGTGGGAAAGTTTAATAACTCTTCTTCTTCTTCTTCTTCTTCTTCTTCTTCTTCTTGTTTATTTATTTTGCGAGAGAGAGAGAGAGAGGAAGAGCGCCTGGGAGGGGCAGAGAGAGAGAGAGGGACAAAGAGAACCCCAGGCAGGCTCTGTGCTGTCAGCGCAGAGCCCAGCGCGGCCTCGATCCCCAGAACCCTGAGACCATGACCTGAGCCGGAATCAAGAGTCGGAGGTTCAACTGACTGAGCCACCCAAGGGCCCCCATATGTGGGAGAGTTGAAACTACCTGTTACAAACCGAGTGAAAAGCAATGCATTGGAATGAGGGCGCTAAGAAAAGAGCGGTAACATAGTGCTAGAGGGAGCGGGAGCTGAGTGGAGCCGCGCTGACAGCCTTCGTTAAGAAAGCCTAAAATACCAACTTGTCGTATCCGAATTACGTGACACGTTGTTGGCTCTTTTCCTCCCTTTCATTTTTGTTTCCAAACATCTTTGAATTGTTTCCCCCCCCTTCACCTAATACTAGATTGAATCGTGTGAAATTTAGATGATTTGACAATTTTGACTTTTACCGAAATGTAATTTGATATACTTCAGCCTAATAATTCCTTCCCTGAAGATAAGGTGTCTATTTTCGTCTGATGGACTCATCTTAAAATCTGGTGTTATTTTTGTGTTGTTTGGTTTCTTTCCCTCTGCTTTCACATTAAAGTCATTTTTCATATTTTAATGCCTGCTGAAATTTTGGAGAAGTGAATATTTGGTTAGATGGGGAGAAACTATTTAAAACCCGTGTTTAATGGGCGGTCTAAATGGCCTTGTTTTTCCTTTAATTCTAGCCAGAGACGCTCTGTATGAAGTTGTTTTCCAGATCTTTTGCCCACTGCAAATATTAGGGGCAGGATGCCATGTTTGATACCTGTAAGGTATCACTTTACTTCACTTCAAGCCTGAAAAAGAGAAATCTGATTTTAAAAATAATCTATGAAAGAAATAGGGTCACAGAGAGAAATATGCTTATAAGCTGTGACAGTGATCGTTTTAGATGCTCAGTCGTCCCTAAGGGTGGGACGGAGTGTTCCCATAGAGTGTTGTCCATATGCTTCCTAATGTTTGGGAAAGGCACAGAGTGGTTCTTTCGACCCCTGTTCCTAGCAAGGATCATGCATTCTGGAAAAGGATGCAGACAGTACACGCTAAAGCCAAGGGGAAAGGAAGCATTTCTGAGATTACCGTAAAGGCCCCCTCGTTGTTACAGAAGCTGGACTGAGTAATGAAGATCATCTGGATGAGAGTCCGGGGTAGCCAATGCTTTGAGAATTTATTTTACTCAGAGATTTTCAGCATTTCCTCTAGCTTTTAGGGAAAGACCTGACAGGTGAAACTAAAAGCTGGAGATATTTAACCCCTCTGTTCTAGTTAGCCAGCAGAGAAAATGCAGCCCAACACACTTTGACAGTTTAAAAATAATACTCAGAGCATGGCTTAAAAAATTAATACCACTCGGCACAAGCAATGCACAAACAAAAATCACAATTCTATCTTACTTCTTTTGTACAGGAAAGCTTTAATTTGCACGAGCCTTGACTATGAGTTTGTTTAAAAATTTTCCATTCATTGGGAAGTAAAAGAAAATTAATCTTCATATGACTCAAAATAATCATAGTGTCTCTTTATACTATTCTTCGTAATTAGGACAAGTAGAAAAAAATTCAATATTTATTTTGAAACCAATAGGTGGTGCTATAAATTTCTATATTGTGTAATATGCTCTTTTAGTTTCCCATTCCTCAGTGGCATTAGAAATTTCCTTAATTATCACAGTGGGATTTTTCATGGCCAAAGAAAGAAAGAAAGAAGACTGAATTCCCATTCAGTTAGCCACTGTGATATGTCTTTTTTCCATTGGAAAATCAATTATAGCTCAGAGTGTAAACTATAGTGAAGGGGATCTATATAATTTTTGGCAGGGAAGTATATTTATGGAAACAGACCCATATATAATTCTCTATAGTTTTTTTCCCCTTAGTCCTTCCACTAATGGGAATGCCATAGAGGCACATAATTTTAATATTTCACTTAATATTTCACTCTAAGAACTACCTTAAGATGTTAGGTTTTGGTAAAAAGCAATAACCGCCATGTCATGAAGTCACAATTCTGTTATCAGGGGCTCCCAGAATCCTGGAGCACAAGAGAACCTCAGAGATCAGGTAGCCGTAGATGAGGCAATGGACAGAGTACAAATTAAACGTTCTAGAAACAGGCATTCTATGGGTGTCACCATCGAGCCAACATGTTGCTGGTATAAGGCAAAAAAAGAAAAAAAAAGTTTCGGAGGTTCAAAGACACTGAAAAATTAAAATCTAAATTCCATTTCAACTTTCAGGTGTCAGTAGTCATTGATGTCAGACCTTGAAGATAACAATCTCAATCCTTTTCCTTCCCTTAGAAAAGCTGTGGAAATCCTTCAAATTTTACAGGTATGCAGATCTGTGTGTGTGTGTGTGTGTGTGTGTCCTTTTCCTTCCCTTAGAAAAGCTATAGAAGTCCTTCACAATTTTACAGGTATGTAGATGTATGTGTGCGTGTGTGTGTGCGTGTGCGCGTGTGCGCGCGCGTGTAGCTGATATGCTAGAGAAACTTAAGGAGTTCAGTGAAGTCTTGTGGAAGTGCCAGAACAGAACTGCTCTGCCAGCTGCAGTGAGCGCCCACCTCATCCCTATCATTCCTCAAACATCTGGGTGATTTTTACCTCTCTTCTTCCAGATGTTTTGGTGTCCTGGAGAAATAGCCTTAAACACTTGTCAGTATTGAACGAGCAGCCTAGTTACTTACTGGAAGATGTGTTCGTAGAAGACCTAATAATTTGCATAAGATTATACTTCATGCAGCAGACGAAGTTTCCTCCTTCCCACCAGGAGCCCTTTCTGGGCTGGCTAGTTATTTCCTGCTTCCCCCAGGCTTGTTCTTTTCTGCCCTTCGGGGGTCAGGCTGCTTCCTTCTCCTTCTGGCTGATCTGGTGAGGGATTGGGCAGGACCAACCAGTAAATGTCATTTTTATATTCACGCTAAGTATTTCATAATATTTAGGACATAAGAAAGAGAAAACTATGACTCAAGAGTAGAAGCAACTATCTCTTAGGAGAAAGCAATAAGAACACGGTATCTAGAAAAAGGAATCAAGAGACTTGTTCTACACTGTGCTACACAAAATCTACACGGGGCATTACATGAGAAACTGGGCACTGCATCCTTAAATGAATTTTGGCAAATTAGGGTACCATTAAAAGGGAATAACAAGAATGGTGAAGAGAGATGATGAAGCCGCATGAGAAGTACTTTAAGGAACTGCAAACTTTTAGGCTGAATAAGAGACTGGTGGTGAGGATATGGTAGGGTTGGATACGGTAACTGTCTTCTCATAATTGATGAGCTGTCATGTGGAAAAGATGCTAAAGTTATTTGCTGTGATTTCAGAATGCCTACGAAGAACTGATTGAAAGACATTGTCATTTAGCATCCCATTTTACCATCAAGATATTAGCATTCGAGGTAGATAGTTTTCTTTCACTGTTACGAAGTGAAATACAACAGAATGAAGCTGGCTGTAAGTTGAAGTAAAATCGATTTAAGTAATCATGGTATGTTTTGGCTCAATAGCAAAAAGAACCTTCGTAAAACCTATCTTTGCAGTAGATACTTATTGAAAACCTTATGCGCCAGATACTATCCTAGGCACTGGAAAGAAAGCAGTGGACAAAATAGACTTCTTGCTTTCGTGGTTCTTCCATTCTGGGGTGAAGGGAATGGAGTCAGTGAACAGAGAAACAAAACTATGAAATAGGTCGGAAGGTTGTAAGCGCTGTGAAGGCAAAGGGGTAGAGTGGTGGGGGTTAGTACTGTCTGCACATGGAAGGGAACATGTTGGAGGCAGGGCTTATGAGAGCCTGTCACAGAAAATGTGAGTAGAAACCGGATAACCCCTTTTGGGGGGATGTAAAATATTAGCACTTATTTGTTTCTGTCTATGGCTACCCCGCCGGTTTATGCATTCACTTTGCGCACGGGTAATGTCTTACCACTTTGTGACTAACACTACCCGCTACATGACAGTGTGTCATCAGAGCTTCTGGAGTCAAAGCCGTAAAGAAGTTGGGCATTGGGTAAGATGCCAATCCTGTACAACTCCCAGTCTGCCCCCAACTTAGATGGTATACGATCCATTTCCTTTGTAAGCATTCACCCTCTTCCTTCTCTTTTTTCCAATTCTATCTCCCCCTTCCTTCTCTAAGCCCTGGACAAGGGAGTGTCAGTGGCAAATATGGTAAGACCTTTTAGTGATAGAGTTGGTGGCAGGAATTGTGGGGAAGATAAGGCTGCACAGGAAATCGCCTACTCCCTCTGGTGCCAATACTTTCATTACCATAGTAGTTCAACTTTTTTTGGTGGGTGCGGGGTGGGGGGGCGCGCAACTTGCTTCGTTAGAATTAGATTCAGCTGCATGGAAAGAAAATCCAAATTAACTATGGCTTAAACATTAAAGGTTTTATTCTCTTATAAAAATCCCAGAGGTTGGACATTCAGGGCTAGTAAAGCAGTTGCATAAAATCTTCAGAGAATGAACATCCTTTGAAGTTTCCATTACACCTAGAGTGAGGTTCTCTCATCTATCTGGTCTCAGGGGTTATTGGAGGGCTAGTCAACATGGTATGAATTTGAACGTAGAAAAATGAACTCTAATATCTGAATTGCTTTCATCTGTTTTCTGTATCGGATTTGTCCACTAAATTAAATTGGGTGCTCCAGAAATTGGAAAGTTGCTAATCTCTTTTAGAGACAAGGATCCTGATGGCCAGAGAAATTAAGTGCCTTTGCTTGGGCCCCCTGAGCTGGCGACTGATAGGCTCAAATCACCTAATGACATCTACACCGTTTCCACCGTTAGGATAGTCAGTATCTTACCCAAATCACATAGAAGAGTTGAGGCATACCACACTGTGGAATGTATCCACTACACCATACATCTTCAGTGCTGAGTAAATATTACTATCCACTTGAATGGTGACGAGTTTTGAAAAACAAGGATAGATACTGTCTTTACCAACATTGCACTGTCTTGGGCAACAACTTGACCTGCCCGACAACATGGGAAAGTATAGGAGCAAGTGTCCTGGGACACATAAGAATAATACTGATGTTGCTTTAAGAAAGTGAGCTTCAGTTACCACACCAATCTGCTCTGAAGCATCCCTGTTTTCACCCCCCTTTCATTTCATTGTTTCAAAGAACTTTCAAAGACGTTTGGAGTAAATTTTGCCCATGAGCTATACAACCGTGAAGAGGTAGGACAGTTGATTTGGTAAGACTGGAGAGGAATTGCTTCCTTTTAATACCAAAACTACGAGAGAAAATCGGTGCTTTGTTTTTATATCTAAGTAATGTTAGCTATTAACATGGAGCCTCCATGAAAATCAAGCAAAATTGTTTCAAATAGGGGTTGGACATGTTTGAAATGGAGCAATCTGCCAGAATCAGTTCCTATTTTGTGTGTAGTTGAACTGATTGAATTACCATTTCTGCCTAGAACCACAGAAGCCCAGGGGACTCTGGGGCCCAAACCGCGAACAATGGTTCTTTGTCTACGGGGAGCCCATGGTGGGGTTTTTCCACGTAAACATGTGCGATTTCAATGTATAGCAGAATGATTAAGAATGCAGCTCTGTTCCAGAGCAGACCATGCATCTGCCTATTGTCTGTAAGCCCAGCCCCTTATTTATGAATAGAACATTCTACTACGCGTGAAGGCATGGAAAACTCTTGCTCATTTTCTCAATTATTTCGAAGTGAAAATTCACCATTTTTGTGACGTGTTCCTTCTCAGTTTCAAAGCATGTACCGCCCCCGAGTTTCTCCCCTTTACAAGGGAATGGTGTGAAAGTAGATGGAGCTGGCATGATTCACAGCATCGCCACTTTGGGATCTGCTGGAGAAACCAGGCCAGGGAAGGTGAGAACCAGGTGACATCGCCAGGGTGATTCCTTCCAGGGGCTGCGCATCTGGGTTGCATGGCTGCCAGACATAAAGAATGTGCTTCGATTAGCCGCAGCTCAGAAGGAAAACGTGGAGAAGCAGAACGAGTTCTGCAAAGTGCCAATAATGTAAAAGTGTTCAGGGTGAGGGGCTGACTCTTGTGCACGTGTGTGTGTGTGTGTGTGCACGCCCGCATAGTTGGCAATGTCATGTGTTTGTGTTTCAGAATAATAGCATATGGCCTTTTAAACACAAGTTATACCATGGGCCCAGGAGGTTTAGGTACGCTTCATGGGAAAAGCCCACTTTATGTGTACCGGGAGAGTAATGAAACAGCAGTTTGTCAGAAGGTCTTTGCTGAGAATTAAGATAGACCCATGGCTGGCTGATTAAATGATATTAAAAGACATTTCTTTTCTCCCTAAACGCATCGGGGCTTGGTGTTTGTAGAAGGCACCGAAGAATATAACATCTTAATAGATTCAGGTATTCTTTGAACGTGGTAAGCATTTAATATTCATTCGGTTAATGCATACATACCATATGTGCACATTTCAATGTATCATGATTGCACTGCTCAAAAATAATGCCATTTATTTCCCCACCAACTTTCACCCAGCGGGGAGGACTATATAAATCACATAACAGAGCCCACAGTTGATCGGCATAAGCAACTAATGAGACCCGTGAATGTGACTTATTTTGCTCATTATTAATGCTTTTTAGATAGCTCATATTCGAATTCAGAGACCAGGTTCCTAATGACAAGGCAAAGCAGAGGGTCGTTCAATGATGTAGTCAGGCCAGGAGATTAAGTACAAACAGCCTGGATGGCTAGAGCACCTTAAACCTTGTTTATTTTTATAATAGAGATCTGGCTTAAAGAAGGCAGAAAAAAAAAAACTTTTCATCTTGTCACTGTATTTTGTCTTGTGACACGATTCTGCCATCATCACCTTTCATAGCTGCAGGGACTCCATGCAGGGACAGAAAAAAGAAAAAAAAGGTTAAGTCTGCAAGACTTATCTTGACCTATGAGTCAGGCTTGGAAACAGCAGATCTTGTATATATTCTTAGAGGCTTGGCCCTACCATAAGATTATGGAGTAAAGAATAATGAGATATAGCACGTGTTTTCTCTCCCTTTATTTGTGGTTCTCATAGAATCCTGGGAGGTGCTCTGAAATGACAGAATTATAAATACTTTGAGTTGTAATTATCAAATCTCAGAGCTAGGAAGAAATTTGGAGGTTTCCACTCAACCTCTTTTATTGTAGAGACACCTCTCGTATTGTAGAGAAACTCCGGATCTAGAAAATTTAGCCTTCGTTATCTCCAGAAACTAGAGTCTGAAATCCAAGCCACAGTTTCCATGACTTTGTTCCCCATTCCTGCACCCATTGACTCATTAAGACCAATAGTAGTTATTTTAAAAGAAATAAGGTTTAGTGTGTTCTTGCTTTCCAGATCATTTTTCATTACTCCTCCAAATGACTTCCACCTAGCTTCTGCTTCCAAACCCCCTGATGTCACCCAATTTTCCTTGGCTTCCGGGAATTTTACTTTTTATCCATGGTTGAAAAATCTCCAATCTATAAACACCACAAAAATATTGTTTTCAGCCTGGAAATTCTCTGGGAAGAAGGGGAACCCCAAAGAAAGGTGAATTGCTAAGGTCATTCTCAAGATTTTGATTGGCTTCACGAAGATTCTGTGGCGTCAAGACAAAAGGCCCTTCTAAATTTTATCCTAGATTAATCACTGAAACTGCTCCCCAAGGCTTCTTTGTATTAGATGACTATCCGCCCACCAGAGGGTCCCCCCATCGCTACCACTGGGGGCACAGAAGGAAACTGCGCTGAAGTCCTCTGGCCCAGACCCACACTGTCGTGGAATCGGAGGCACTATAAGGGCTCTGTAGTGCGTCACAACAGAGGGGACTCAGGACGTGTTACAGTGCCGAGTAGCCGAGCATAACCGTTTGGCTTGTACACGTGCAAAAGAATCCATCCACCATTTATGCATCTGATGAGTAAATTGCACACACGTACAGGCACACACGTACACGCCCTTGAATTTTCGTTTGTTGTAAACCCGTAAGGAAAAAACGTGAGTCTTAGTAGAAGCATTCAATCTGTACTTTGCTTCTTGTTTATTGCAAAAGTGAGCACAAAGCCAGCAACAATGAAATGGTAAAGCCCTGGTATCCTGCTCTGAGAGTTGCTTTTTTTGCACGAGAAGCATTTTCTGGAGTTACTTTGAATAGGCCCTTAGATACCACTTCACTGTTAATGCTGCTGAGATGAGAGGGTTTACAGTGAAGTAGACTCAATGTCCATGCATTTTGCTTAATCCTGAAAAAGATCTTTTGTGTGTTTAACCAAAGAATTGCGTTAGTGTTTGGAGTCCATAGTTTTATTGCCTTCACGGTCCACATGGGATTCTGTAGCTTGTTGGCCATTTCTTCGACCCTGGATCACCTACTAGAGGCTGCCCAGTGAAACTATCCCATCACAGAATTTTGGAAGTACCTCTGGGGATGCCACCTTGATGATCCAAACCCATTTACACAATTTTCAACATGTCTCCCGTTTGAAAAAAATGCACTTTAAACTCGAGATCGTCATTTGTGAGTGGTTAACTAAGGAGGTTTGTTCCCTTATTCCCTGCTTACAAGAACATGAACAGTACATAAGGCACCTGGGTGGCTCAGTCGGTTAAGTGACTTCGGCTCAGGTCATGATCTTGCAGTTTGTGAGTTCAAGCCCCGCATCCAGCTCTGTGCTGACAGCTCACAGCCTAGAGCCTGCTTCGGATTCTGTGTCTCCCTCTCTCTCGGTCCCTCCCCTGCTTGCACTCTGTCTCTCTCTCTCTCTCAAAAATAAATAAACATTATAAAAAAATTTAAGGAAGAACACGAGCAGTGCAATTTCAGGTGTGCAGTGAGCATTTCTTTCTTTTTTTTTTTTTAATGTGTATTTATTTTTGCGAGATAGAGTGTGAACGAGTGAGGGGCAGAGAGGGGACAGAGCATCCACGGCGGGTTCCATGATGATAGCAGTGAGCCCAGCGCAGGGCTTGAACTCACTCGAGATCATGACCTGAGCCAAAGTCAGGCACTCAACCGACCGAGCCACCCAGATGCCCCACAGTGAGAGTTTCTGATGGCACATCTGCATCTAGAATTGAGGATGGGTCGGAACCCACATATGCAAATTCTATTAAGGTAACTCTCTGATCGCGTGAAATAAAGCAATATTGTTCAGTTTCCCAGGAGAATTTTTTGGCAGGAAATGGAAATGGAGAGGGACACATTTAATGTCTTTATAAGCCTTGTAGAGTTGTAGGTTACATTTTCTGAAATTCTGCCATATGATAAAGGCTAAAAAAGAATTCCAGATATTATTTTAAAAAGGATCATCACACAATTTTATTTGCTCTTTCCGCTTATTTAAAGATGTAATGATATTTTCAAAACTTTGAGAATGAGATATGATTTCAAAATTTTGCAGAGATCCGGTGTGACTTGCAAGGACCATTTATAATGGTTCAAATTTGTATCAAAGGCCATTGGTTGATTATTTCATCTTTATACCAAAAGCATCTTTGTAGAGTATCTATATATCTTATATCCCCCTATATATGTACCTACTACTATAACCACCTTTATACTTAAAAAGGCTTAGTAAAGAACTACAATTTTGAACCCTTAGTATACAAAGTGATGCACAATTTCTCCAGAATTTCAGAGTGCCGTAAAACTCCAAAGATGTTTTTGGAATTAGGAGAAGTTTTGAAGAAAATTCCCAAGTTTATCATAACCAATAGGAATAAAATTTTCCTCGGCTAGAGAGAGATTCAACTCTCTAGATTAGCTAGTCTGTTAAATTCAGCTAGTAAATTAATTTTATATTCTCTACTAATTAGCTTTGTTAATCTTATGCCATAAGAGAATTTCTATTCATGGGCTCACAAATGGCATTTGTGGAGAAAATACTCACTCCAGTGAAATCTAACCCAGAAAGAGACTCTCTATTATAATCTGGCCACGTGTATTTAAGGTGGTGGGAGGGTGGAACAAATCATAGGAGGTTTAATTTTCTGTGTCTCTACCACCTCCTAAATGGCCACCATAAAAAGCAAAGGCAAAGACCCACTATTGGCACACTGTCTCTCTGTCCCTGTCATCTGATTTGGTCCCCAAGTCAGCCATTGAAATCGGTGCAGCTGACAGCTGGTTTTGATTGAGAACTATGACATTAAAAGCAATAGTAGCAGCCGGCCATTACCAATAGTGAACTACCTTTTCCTGTCGAATGGAGAGCTAATTACCCGTCTTGCGATTTCTTCCCCTCTTCCAAGGAAGTCAGTTTGATTCCTCCAAAGTTATCAAGCATCAAAGAACTCTGCTCCCAAATCAGGATTGCCTTTTTGCATTTCCCCCATGATTTTTGAGATTTTCGCTGGTGTTACTCTGGTCTTCATATCCTGTTTTGCTGCTTCCACTTAGACATGCCAATTAAAGAAAGATATGGTTTATTTAAAAAATATGGTCCTAGTGCTGACTGTAAAGAGAGCTCTTAAACAGGCCTGAACTCTTCATCAGGATTAGCTGAATGTAGTAAGTAAATCCCATGTTAAATGGTGACCTTGTAAAGTCTCCAGAAAGCAGGGCTGCATTGGGCTTTGTAGCAGCTTAAATGAAACAAACCTGCTTCTTCCCTTGGGTCTCACCAATCCTGGGCCAGGCGATGTAATGGGCAAGATGCCCACTCTAAGAGGCTATAAGAACAGTCTAATGTGGTGGTTCCTAAAATGTGGTCCCTGGACCAGCAGTGGCAGCAGTCCTTGTTAGAAATGCACATTCTCGGGTCCCTACCAGCCCTGTGGCATGGGGCGCAGCACTCTGTTTCCATAAGGCCTTCAGTTGGTTCTGATGCATGCTGGCATTTGAGAATCACTGATCTAGTGCATCAGTAAGCTTCCTGTTGACATTCACGGGCTTAGGCCTGGTTAAACTTTACTTAGGGCAAATGCATAATCCGGATTGCAAGAAAAGTTGTATGGGCAGTTAAGTGAATGGTAAAAATTGATATTTGATATTTAGACATCTGTCTCTCTCTCTCTGTGTGTCTCTCTCTCTCCCTCCCTCTCTCAGATACAGACATGAAGTTTATAGATACTAAACCATTTATTAGTTTAACAGTATTTGCTTTTATATATCAAACAAATTGAGAGTACTGTAGTAAACAGAATACACGAATCCCCTGACCACATGCTGTTTATAGTCTGGTAAGGTAGAACTTCAAACCGATAAGCAAGTGAATACAAGAGGTGGTAATAAGGAGATGGAGACAGACAGCATAGGGGTTGGGTGCTATTTTGGATAAGGTGATTAGGGGAGTATAGATTACTCCCGAGCCCCGTCTCATATCTTCTTAGTTACCTTTCTTGTATTGTCGTTTGCTGCAGCAGCCAGGTTCACCTAGGCATCATATAACAATTAGCACCTCAACTTAGTTGTATGTTGCATCTCTAGTCCCTGTACAGGGGCTTCTCTGCTCCACTGAGTTTATTCCCCTTGATCATCCTGGAACGTGCATGAGCTCACTTGCTCAAGGAAAGTAATATTCCATTCAACAACCCTTGACCAGTTAGAAAGATGTCTGGTAGAAGGGTGCCTGGGTGGTTCAGCTGAGCACCCAACTCCTGATTTGGGCTCAGGTCATGATCCCAGCATCCTGGGATCTAGCCCTGTGTCAGAGCTTTAGATTCTGCTTTAGATTCTCACTCTCTCCCTCTGCCTCTCTCCACTGCTTGTGCTCTAGAAAGAAAGAAAGAAAGAAAGAAAGAAAGAAAGAAAGAAAGAAAAAGAAAATACTTGCTTGCTTCTTTCTCTTCTGGGCAGACAATTATGTAGAACAGTATTCATTATCTCCAGAGGGACCTAGCCAGACTGAGCTCTGGTTGCCCACAACATGGACCGGTTTCCAAATGTACCTTTGGTTTAGCTTTCTCTCCTTCCTCCCTGACTCCATTCCTTGGGATCAATTTTTCCCCAAATCTACCTACTTTCAAACCTTTGTCTCAGGTTCAGATGGCAGCCCTCTAAGATAATAAGGTGGTATTTCAGTAGAAGCATCAGAAACATGAGGAGGGAAGTCACACAGATATCTTGATGAAGGGTGTTCCAGACATGAGCAAATTCTAGGAGACCAGAATGTGTTTGGCATGTTCCAAGATCAACATAAAATCTGCGTAGCTTATGTGGAGTGAGATTGGAGAGAGAGGGAGAATGGAAGGAGATATGGCACAAGAGGAAGCAGGGTGCCTGATCACGTAGGGTCTTATAAGCCATCGAAACGACTTTGGCTTTTGTTCTGAGTGAAAAGGGAAGACAAACGAAGGATTTGGGGCAGAGGAAGGACATGGGTCTGAAAAATGTTTTGAACGATTCACTTTGCCTCCTTTTTTCCAGAAAAGACTATAGTGGAATCAACAGCAAGACCGTTTAGGGTGCGTTTACCATAATTCAGGCAACTTGGACTATGGTAGTAGCAATGAAGGAACTGATGGAACTGACCCTTGGATTGGATATTGAGTGAAAGAGGAATTAAGGATGTCCACCAAGTTTTTGCCTCAATGATTTGAATGAAAAGTATACAAGTATCTAAGAGATGATACCTGAGCAAAGTGGAGGGAAAATGATTTGAGGAAAAGGAAACTACAAACAAGGTAATTCATATTCTGGTTCATCAGTAATAACCTAATAGCTATGGTCCTTGGAGAGTCAGACTTTTTTCTTAGCCTATAAACTATACATGGACACTGTCCAGAATAATAGGAATTAAGCTTACATCTTTTCCTAGGACATAGCAGACATCAGCACCATAGAGACACAATCTCAAATAATATCGCACCAACTACTCTCCGTTAATTATTATATTTAATCCTTAAAACGAGTTGTGAGTTAAATGTATTTATTTTCATGTTGTAGACGACAAAATTAATAAATAGCATGGCTAAGCGATTTCTCTAAGGTCTCACTGCCCAACAGATCCAGGTCTTCCTGACTCAACCTATTTTTACTCTTAACCACCGGTATTTCCTCCCCTTCTTCTCATTTCTAGCATAAAGACTTGTCAGACACAACCCCTCCACTCTTGCCAGCCGATACACCATTCTAAGTAGGCTCAGGATTGGGTGCGAGACAGTTTTGCCTTAAATACCCACCACAGGTGGTATCAAATTGGTTTTCTTCGACCATTTTCCTTCATCCCTTCATCACTCGTCTCTACACTTTTCTAAGATAGGTTTCTCTTTTCTTGTTTCAATGCATCTTTTTTTAAAGTTTATATATTTATTTTTGAGAGAGAGAGAGAGCGAGCGAGAGCAAGTGAGTACGTGTGGGGGGGGTGGGTGGCACAGAGACAGGGAGAGAGAAATGCCAAGTAAACTCCATGCTCAGCATGGAGCCCAACACGGGGCTCAATCCCACGATGCTGGGATCATGACCTGAGCTGAAATCAAGAGTTGGAGGCTTAACCAACAGAGCCACCCAGGCACATCACTGCATCTTTTTTTTTTTAAAAGACTTGAATATCAGGAGTTTAATCTTTCATGAGTTGAAATCAAGTGTCTCTATAGTGCAATAATATGTATCAGTTGACATGATGTAGAGATTGGTTTTGACTCCATTTTCTCCCGCTTTTTCCTGATATTTGCAGTAGGGGTCAGTTTCAACTACTGATTTGAGGTCATTCTTTGTATTTCTGTTCCACTCAGAAAATTACGGCTGTGTCCAGCAAGAGCTCTAACCAAAAGAGTTCTCGGGGCAGGCTGGATACTAAGGGGTACCCATTCATGGGGAACCATGAATGCAGAGAGAATTCAAATTATAGTCAAAGAGAAGAACCCAGGCCATAGCCAGAACAGGAATACCAAGTTCAGGACTAAAGAATGTAGTAAGGTTGTAAACAGGAGATTGTGTCAATGAGGTCATAAGCCAGAAAGATCAGAAACACATGGGGTGTAGTGTACGGAGTAGGTTAGGACAAGTGGCTCAGGACTAAGATTGTGACTGATCAGAGAGTATGGGAAACCTGTTTTTATGTGATGCCAGCTGCTTGGTACAAGGACAGATTTAATGGATTAAAAGCCTGGAAAAAAAATCTTGTTCCTAAGTAGGGTATTATAGGAACTATAGGCTAATTGCTTACATGTTCATCATCCAATTAGCCAGGGTCAGCTCTGACAGCTATTTCTCTGTAAATGTCTTTGCCCTGTTGATTCATTCATTCTTTCACTGTCATGGGCATTTTCAGACATGCATTGGGCACTTGTTCTGCACTGAGTACTCTATTTTGAAGCAAAACTGGAGGTAGAAAGATGAACTGGCATAGTCCTTGTTCTCAAGGAGTGTTTAGTTTTGTTTGGAAATAGATTTAAAGGAAATAGTGAATGGAAATGACATGATATGATAATGCTCTGATGGAGGAAGGTATGAGGCTCAATGGAGGCACAGAGTACCATGCTCCTAAGTCAGAGATGGCTTCCCAGAGAAGGTCATCTTGAGCTGATTTTGAAGCATAGTCAGAGTTTGCTGGGCAGACATAGAAGAGAGGAGGCGTGGTATAGGAGCAGGTTCTCCATGCAGTGAGACCCTTGAGTGTTGAAGATGATCAAAGAAGTTGGTATTGCTATGCAGTCGATGACATGTGATAGTGGTGAGACAGGGAGATTAGTGATGGATGGGGCCAGAAGAGCTGGGAAGGGGAGATCATGAAGGGGGCTGGCATTCCATACTATGGAGTTTGGATTTTATCAGGTAGGTGATGGTGAGTCCCTGGATGACTGTGTGGACGGGAACCACCGGAACTGAATGTTAAAGTCTTCTGATGGGACTCCTGGACCTTGAGCTATTCTTTTGACTATGTAAACAAGCGGCTACTAGGTGGAACTGTAGGGACCAAAGACCCTTAAAGAGGCATCACAGACAAAAACAGAGGACCATCGTTCCCCAGGAATTTAGAACATTATAGGTCAAAAAGCTCAGAACCACTTCATCAATAGTGCTTCTTTGCCCAGACTTTCTTTGAGCCAATACGTTTGAAAATACCGTTGATAGATTTTTAAATTCTTCTGTCTTTTTTTTTTCTTTTCCGATAACTTAAATAAGTTCACTTCTTTTTCTTGAAGGCCCTAATATTTTGGAATGGGAAATCTGTCTTAAAGAAAACCCATGTATTTTTTCATACTAATTTTTGACTTGTCAGAAAAAGTACTTCTTTGTCTGAAGGAGGAACTCTCTAAAGAAAGTTTGTTTTTTCTTTTTCTGGACATGGGTCACCAAGTCTCTTGCCCCAGGTACCAAGGGTGTACAATAATTCCTGGCTCTGTTAGTTAAGTGTTTTTCTGAAGGCATTAGGTGTGTTTACCCCCATTTTCCTAAGGGGAGTGTAAATATCACTCCCAATTCTTTCTCGGCTGGCTTTAATTGAAGAAGAAAGTAAAGCAACGTTCACTGGGGAGGAGATTGAGTGACTGTGTTTCTATAAATAGTATGTGCTTTAGGAGTTTGGTTCTTTCAATCCTCTAAGGGAAAGTACCGCCTGTGGCCCTTATGCCTTGAATCAAAGATCTTTTGGGCCAGAGACAGCACCTTATCTCTCCTTTTGTTGCTTCGTACTGTGCCATATTCATGGTAAGATCTCAATATTGTTAGCCCCTCCTGAGGGTGATAAAAAGTTGGGGGAGGTGGGGAACACCTGTGATGGTCAACCCAGGGCTCCCCAACCTTGTTTGATGATGACAATCACGTAGGGCTTTTAAAGCACACACTCTGGAGAGCCATCCCAGGCTCCTAGATGAATTAGGATTTCCAGGGAGAGAGCTCTGAGCATCTGCACAGATAGCAAGTATCCCAAGGGACTCTTAGGATACTTTGGGGTCAAGTTTGGGGAGTGCAGGCTTAGTATATCTCCACTCTAGAGGAGGCATAAGATTTTAGGAGTAAGTAGGAGAAGATACACTAAGTGCCAAATATAGAAACAATATTTTTAGTGGAAATTATGGCCAGAAGGCCGAATCTTGCTTGTTTTTGTAAATAAGGTTTAATTGGAACAAAGTCACGTCCATTTTTTTTTTTTTTTTATACATTGTCTGTGCCTGCTTTCATGCTTCAGCAGAAGAGATGAGTAATTACAGGAGAGACCATATGGCCTACAAAGCCTCAAATACTTACTATCTGACCCTTTCAGAATAAGTCTGTTGACCTCTGAGCTAGAGCACATGGCGTGCTTAAGAAAAAGTGTACCGGTAATAGTATGTAATATACAATAATAATTGCGATAGCGAGTCACTTCAACCATAACTTTTTTTAAACCCTAAAAATCCTATTTTCCATCCTGTTCGTTGTAAATATGAGATGTGAATGTTCATTAGGATGAGATGTTATTTTATAATATATGACTATGTCACATCTATCTCAAACCCTTTAATCAATCCTCCACTGCCAGTGAAATCTAATTCATAGGATGGTATTTAGAACTTAATATATCTGGACCCAACTTCCAAACTCTTCTCCCATTAGCCTCTCTGGCAAACTTGCCTCTTGTCGAACCATATTTCTGGCTCTTTCCGGCATCTAAACATTACCATCTTTTTGCTGTTCAAAATCCAGATAGAAGCTTCATGCATAAAGACTTCCCATTTCTCTCCCATGATAGTTAATGTATACCGCTAGTATTAAACTTCCTTACGTAATGGCTATTTTGTACCTACTTTTTCTCCTCCAGTAGAGTAGACGTGTGTTCAGAGCTGGGTTCTCTTTGGATCCATTTTGTAAATATCGAGTGGACCAAATACATATAGGTGGTACATCGTGGATGTTTATGAATTGAATCAAAGTCTTCATATTTCAAAAGTAGCTGGATTTCAACCAGCCCCATGTGAGCAGGGTGAAAGCATCAAGGAGGTCAAATAGACACGGGTAGTACCTAAGGTGCTGCGGCAGGAGTTGCTGGTGCTTGTCCATATCCTCGCAGACAATTCCGGGTAACCCTGAAGCAAGGTGACAGAAGATGGCGAATAAATCCCCTTACTTTCTTACTCCTAGTGGAACAGTTCTGGGTAGTGTTCCACACAGTCTCTCAGAGGGATCCTAGTGGGCTGGGGTCAGTGGCACAGAACTATATAATATACTCATTAAAGACCATTACCTTAATCCATCTGGGCTGCTGTAGGAAAATGCCATAGACTGGGGGACATATAAACAATAAATAATTATTTTTCACAGTTCTAGAGGCTGGAAGGTCGAAGATTAAGGTGCTGGCAGATTCAGTGTCTGGTGAGGACCTTCTTCCCCTTTCACAGACAGCCTTCTTATCACTGCTTCCTCAAATGGCAGAAAGGACAACGGATCTCTCTCATTCCTCTTGTATAAGAACACCAATGCCATTCATGACAACAGAGCCCTCACGACCTAATCAGCTTCCAAAGACCCCACCTCCAACTCTCGTCACATCAGAGATTCGATTCCAACATATGAATTTGAGGGAGACACAAAAATTCAGTCAGTGGCAACCAATTACTGGTTGTCTTCCCTCTCTTGTCTTATTTCCCTGCTTTCTCACAGTGTTTTGTGGGATCAGTTTTCTAATAAGCTGCTTGCACCTAGATCCTTGTCTCAGGATCTGCTTTTAGAAGAACCCAAACTGTGGTAGGCAACCTCTAAGATAGCCCCATCGATCCCTGTTTCCTGGTATTTACGTTCTTCTGTAACCCTTCCCCTTGAGTGTAAACGTGACTTAATAGATCGCTTCTAATGAATAGAATATGGCAGATTTTTTTTTAAATGGGACTTCTGAGCTTAGGTTCTGAAAAGACTTTGGGTTTTGTGTTAGAGGCTGCCTTTCATTCTCTCTTGGATTGCTCACAATAGGGGAAACCAACTGCTATGTTGAGAGGTAGCTCCGTGGAAAAGTTTAGGTGAGTGAGTTTGGAAGCAAATCATCTGAGGCTGCTTGCAGGTGGACCCTTTCCCAGTAGAGCCTTGAGATGATTGTTCCCCACCCCACCCCCAGCCCTGCAATGAACCTTGATTGCAGCCTCATGAGAAAACTGAGCGAGACCATGCAGCTAAGATGCTTGTGGATTCCTGACCCACACCGTAACTGTGGATCAAAAGTACCTGTATTTTTTAGCTGCTGAGTTTTAGCATAATTTTTTATACAACGATAGGTAACTAACACACAACCTGAGTCAATGGTGTAAATCAGTGTTATAGAGTTTACTTGAGAGACTGTTACCCTTATCAGACTAAGTCCTTGTGCTTTGTGCACCCATGGCACCCTGGGTGCTATTGTTTAAAATCGCCTTCCTAACGAGATTGCAAACTCTATGAGGACCACTACCCTCCTTCTTATGCTCTATTGCCAATGCCTTTAAGAATTATTAATTAAGTAAAGCCTTCAGTTCAGTTGGTTTTGTATGTAGTTAGTAGAAATTCAACCATTTGTGTAGTAAAAAAAAATCTGGGTATATCAGGTCCATCTAGATCTTGGAGCTCAAGTTATATCATAAGAATTCCATATTTCTCTCCATATATATCTCTATCACTTTGTCTTTATCTTTTTCTCTGTTACTCACCTTTCCTTTCTCTTCCCTTTCATCTTATGGATCTGCTGTCCTTTGGCAGCTTCATTTCCAAGCAGACTTTTCCCAGAAAAATAGTTGCTAAAATACTCATACTAAAATCCTCGTAGTTAACAAATCTAGAAGAAAAAGAGCATCTCCTCAAATGTTCAGAAAATGCCCTGGAATTGAATCTTTCTGGGCTATCCTGGGCCACAAGCTTAGCCATGACCAGAGGATCACTAGGACCAGGGAAATTTAATACACAAACTAGCTAGGCTAGGTCCAAGATCCACTTCTGGAGAGTAGAGAATGGCCTACCTAAATCATATGGAGTGAACAGGTGATTCCCCAAAAGAAAATCAAGGTGGTGTTAACAGAATAAAGCATAATGGATGCTGGGCAGAAAACAAAACCAACCAACCAACCAACCAGTCAATCAAAACAAAAACAAACACAAACACAAAAACAAACAAACCAACCAAAAAAAACAAAGACAACTAGATATTTCCATACGGTGGGGAATAAGAAACGTGGTTGAGAATATCCAAGATCACAGTTGGAAGAAAGACAATAGGATGCGTCAAATATGGAAGACAAGATGCTAACAAGCTATTTTGAGAAATTCCAGAGAAAGGGGGTGAACCAAAAGGACTGTAAGGTATGATCACGACTAATATTATCATGTACAGAGAGAATGTGTCAAGATTCTCTGCCCCCCACCCCTCCCCCTCTTCTACCCCACACGTGAATTCTTGGGCAGTGCTTAATGCAGACCACTAGAGGCTTAAAGGAACTATTCAGGGATAGACCAAGAGGGACATTTGACATAAATTTTGTGTGAGTATATGTATCTTTCCCCAGAAATTACTCATTCACAAAAGTCACGTGAATAGTCATTGCTATCATCTGTGCATATTAGCATAGTGTCAGTTTCTCCCTAACTAAACAACTAATATAAACCATAAGTATCATGGAATGATACCAATCCAGACACACCCTAACACTAGATGCAAAACCGACGTTGCAGAGTAGACATTTGGGACTCTATATGTCAGCAACTCTTCCAGGGTCCGTGAAAAAGCATTAACTTGAAGAGTTATTCAATTTAGGATTAGCAGATGTTGAGCATCTGCATGCTATTCACACCCTTATTATCCTGGACATAATTAAGTTGCATTACTTCATCTGAGACTCATCACCCTGACAAGGCAGTTACAGAGGGAAGGTAGTGGATACCACTCACAACAGTGTGATGGCCTTTTGGGGATGACCCCCCCACACACACACACACAAAAGGGGGGCGGGGAATGATAAGAGTAATTTTCTATTTCCTGCACTTCTGTATACTTTTCTCAGCATGCGTCTTGACCCCCCTCTTCCTCGGAAACTCTAGTTCTTCTCATCCTTTTCTCAACAAGTTTTTCTTCATTCTCCTCCTGGATCTTCAACTAATAGGGCTTTTCAACAGCTGCATGATTGACATGTTGGAACAGGTAATGCTTTGTTGTGGAGGACCGTTCTGTTCATTGGAGGATGTTCCGCAACATCTCTGGCCTCTGCCCACTAGATGCCAGTAGCATCCCCAGGCATCTAGGGGACAAAATTGCCTCCAGTTGAGCACTACTGGCCTAATGCCGCATACCTTTCTGAGGTGATAAAAATCATAAGTGTGGCTTTAACAGTTTAATCCTTGCTGATGGCTTCCATATCTCTATCTTTGTTCCAGAACCCCTCCAGTAGGACATCTCCATCCGACTGTTCCTCTCACACCCATAATTGAACATATCTAAAACTGAACTTGCTTCTTCCCCCAAATCTCCTTCTCATCTTTATCTCCATCTCCTCCTTTTTCTCCTCCTGCTTCTCTTCTTCCTTCTTTATTGTTATCTGAGTTATAGGTGACACTCCACCTTCACTTTTCCAAACTAGAAATCTCCGGGTTATCCTTTAATTCTCTTGATAAGATACACGCAGGAGCAGATCTAGCTTTTGTGGGATCAAAGGCTCATACAGTTTGAGGAAACTTTTTTTTTTTTTTTCAAAGACTGCAAATTTACAAATCAGGCGCAGGGACTTGGAAAGGGCTGGTGCAAATGAGGGAACCTAAAGCCTATATTTCATGAGTTTCATTTTTAATCCACTTTTGGTTTGGCTGTCTTAAAACAAAGGCAATTTACTCATGTAAAACGTTCTATTCGATAATAAGATCAACAGCCTCCCATCATTAATTGGAAAAATAATTATCTAATAAAGAACAACTTTTATGCAATGTCTACCATGTGTCAGAGACATTAAGCATTTTTTTCTCATTTAATGTTCTTTGCTACCAATGAAGAAGGCATTACTCTACTATTACGGTTAAGAGCCTTTCCTCAGAAGCCAAACTGTCAGTCTGATATGTGGTTTTGCTAATCTACCATGTGACTGCACAAGTCAATCAGCCAATTGAAATGTCAGTGTCTTCAGCTATGACATGCAGATAAATCTTAGCGCCTACTTCGCTGAGTTGTGAAAGAATAAATTAGTTACTATGTGTAGGACACCCAGAAGAGTGCATAAAATATAAGAAAGATGCTATAAATGTTAACCATTAATATTTTGCTGATAAGAAAACTAAGACCCCCAAATTAAATAACTAACCCACGGTGACACAGTTACAAATGGGAGAAAAATAGGAAATTGAACTTGAAAACTCAGGCTTTTTCCATCACACCAGTTCCTCACTGCAGCTTTCGTGGATTTGGGGGAGGGCTACATATGCTATTACTGGTTCATTGTTTTACCTAGTGCTACACCAATATGCAGAGATTAGACTATATGGGAAAAACAAAAACCAACAAGAAAGTGTATATTTAGCGGTTTTGTTTTAATAAAAATAGTTTGGAATTAGAAATAAACGTAACACGAGAATTAGAAACAAATTGATACTCTGAAAACTAGAAAATCTTCTTTAAATTTTTCAAGAAGACCCAACTAGAAAGGCATCCCATGTTCATGGACTGAAAGACGTAAATCTTTAAGGTGACGTACTCTCCTAATTGTTCTGTAAATGTAACGACATCGCTATCAAAATCCTTAGTGTGTTTCTTGCAGAAACTGAAAAACCGATTCTAAAATTCATATTGATATGGAAGGGAACTAGAATAGCCAAACAATATTGGGAAAAAAAAGAGTAAAGTTGGAGTACTTACATTTCCCAATTTCACACAATGGGAGAAAATATTTGAAAATCGTATATTTGGTAAGAGACCTCTATCTGGAATAAATAAAGAACTCTCACCCAATTAAAACAATGGGCAAACAACCTAAATGGGCACTTCTCCAAAGAAAATATACAAATAGCCAATACACACCTGAAAAGCTGTTTAATATTTTTAGTAATTAGGGAAATGCAAATGGAAACAGCAATGAGATTTCATGTTATAAAATTCACTAGATGGCTATAATAAAAAGGACAGATAATAACAAATAATAAGGTATTGAAACCTTACACATAGGTGTTGAAATGTGAAATGGTGCAGCAGCTTTGAAAAAACAGCATGGTAGTTCCTCAATAATAAGTTGCTACCCTATGACCAAGTATATACTTAGTATATACATATGTCAACATAGGTTCACACAAGAACTTGTACATGAATGTTCATAACAGCACTATTCACAATAGCCAAAAAGTGGAAACCTCCCAATGCCAACAAGCTTATGGATAAATAAAATGTGGTATATTGATACAATGCAATATCACTCAGCAATAAAGGGAAATGAAGTACTAACATGTCGCACAACATAGATGAAACTTGAAGACATTATGCTCAGTAAAATACACCACTCACCAAAGACCACACGTTTTAATTCCATTTTTATGAAGTGTCCAGAATAGGCAAGCCTATACACACAGAAAATAGATTAATGGTTGTCTCACTCTGGGACAGGGGTTGGGGGAATTTCCTGAAATTGGTTATAAATTGCAGATCCTCAACTCAGTCTTGACTGACTCAGCAGAGAGATTGCTGTTCTCATTATCTCTGGAAACTTAGGAGAATTTTTGACTGTTAGAATTGAGGACTGCCCCTCCACACTTTCCCTAGACTTAGGCCTCTCAGATATCTTCTCCAGTGTAGGAGGAGCTGCTCATCTTATTGACAATCATTTTATCTTATTTTAAATTTTTAAGAATTTATTTCATTTATTTTGAGAGAGAGTGTGTGTGTATGCATGAACACAAGTTGGGGAGGGAGAGAGAGAGAGAGAGAGAGAGAGTGAGAATCCCAAGCAGGCTCCTGATTGTCAGCACAGAGCCTAATGAGGGGCTCGGTCTCAAGATTGTGAGATCATGACCTGAGCTGAAATCAAGATTTGGATGCTTAATTGGCTGAGCCACCCAGATGCCCCAAGAATCATAATATTTTAAATATTAGCTCACCTCACCACTTCTAGACTCAAATGAAGAATCACAACTCCATGGATATGCATGTTATTGTTGTTATTATTTTTAACTGAATATGGCTTTCCCATAAGCTGTGGAAATAGCCGGATGACATAACTGGGGACAAAGTTTGACCAGTGGGCATAGCATATGGGAAAGAAGAGGCAGAAATACTTTCTCTCATCTCATTCTATGTATTCTAAAGCTCAATAGGCTATCCAGAGATTTTCAACTAGCCAACTGACCAACTGGGACTGTTTGTGGGGCACAGTTGTCTTCTATTTACCCTTAAGCTTCTCTGCCTCACTTCTTTTTCCTCACTTCCTCTCCTGCCCCATATATTTTAATTGTCAATTAAGCATTATCTTAGGTCTTCCTTCAACTTCTGTTTTCTAGAGAAACTAGACTAAGACAAAGATGGTCAGTGCTATTGAGAAGGGAATATGCTAGTGGTAGTTCTGTTCCAGCCCTTTCTGGGGTGAGTATTGTTTGAAAGGTGAGAATGACATGATTTAGGAACCAAACCTCATCCAGAACTTCTAACTCATCATATGTGCTTTTTCTCTCCTCTGATGATTTGATCATCTTGTAAGGATTTCTGCTCAATTTATTTCAGAATGACAGTTATGAATTATGTGATCTTTTTGTATGCATTCTACTTTGGGTGACAGTTATTTTATGTAGTCAAGAAAAGCACTATACTTCATTACACAAACATTTTGTGCAGCTTGTATGCAACCCGGTGTCTTAGCCATAAACGTGAGATAAAATATGGGTTTCTGTCTCGTTGGAAATTCCAGGGCAGTGGTGAAGCTGGACAGATATAATTTAATCCAAAGTGACTGAAATTCTGACCAGTAGTGGCACAAGTGAAGAGGAATGGGAAAGTGGGAGAGAGACTAACCCCAACTGGTCAAAAAGGGTAATGATTTGTAGAGTACTTGGTGATCGGTCACGCATTGCAATATGTGTATGAATGCAAAAGATAAAAGTGGGAGATATGTGCAATATAGTTATAGAATGAATAAATGTAAGTAGAGAAGAAATTAAAGGGCAGATTCAAGGAAAGGGGACCCCTTGGAGCATAGGGTTCATCTGTGAATGTGTTGTGAGGCTGTCAGACTTAACATAGTGAGTAATGATTAGACATATCCAACCTCTAGCTCATAGAGAGCCGTGACGGCCAAAGTAAGGATTTAAGAAGTAACGTGGGTGATGGGGCACCTGGGTGGCTCAGTGGGTGAAGCGTCCCACTCTTGGTTTCAGCTCAGGTCGTGGTCTCACAGTTCATGAACTGGAGTCCCACATCAGGCTCTGCTCTGAGAACATAGAGCCTGCCTTTCCTCTCTCTGACCCTCCCTCATTCATGTGTGCGTGCTCTCTCTCTCAAAGATAAATAAATATTTAAGGAAGTAATGTGCCTGAATCTGGATGACATTGAGGTGCCTTGGTAAAGAGGTGATACGGTCACGTATGTTCTTTATAAAGATAACCATGTGCATGTGTAGCTGGTGAGGGAAGAGTCTGCAGGCAAAAAGAACCATTAGGAGCTTAAAGCAGCAATTCAGTTGATGCTGATTTACCTTTGTGGCGGGGCAAAGAAAGCGTATGAATGGAGAAAATTAAAAAAAAATTAAAAATTATTTTGTGAATTTGGGCAGGAGAAACAGAAATTTGATGAGCAAATATTTTTAGCTCAATTAATTAGACAGTGGTCTTAACACAACCTCATTGTGAGGAACTTAAAATGTATTTGGCCCTAATGGCTATCTGGTTAAACTAGTTTATGATCTTTAATATGTTTTTGTTTTTTTTTTTTTTTTTTTTTTACCACCAAAGGGTCCTTACAAGGAGGGTATTCTAGGGAAGCCTGGGTGGCTCTGTCGGTTGAGTATCCAACTTTGGCTCGGGTCGTGCTCTCACCGTTCCGAGTTGGAGCCCTGCGTCGGGCTCTGTCCTGACCCCTCAGAGACAGCAGTCTGTTTCTGATTCTGTGTCTCCTTCTCTGGCTCTTCCCCTACCCCACGCATACTCTATCCCTCTCTCACACACACAAAAATAAATAAACATTAAAACAAAAATAAAAAAACAAAAACAAAAACAAGGAGGGTATTCTTAAAAAAAAAAACCCAAAAAACCAAAACAAACAAAAAAGCCTAAAAATGCTGGCCTTAATGATTAAAAAAATATATATTTCTAGAGCTGTGTCCCTCCCCCCCAGGTCTATGAATATTAGGTACATATGTATTTTCTTGTTCTTATAATATTCTGTATAGTTCTTTCTCCAAAGAAACCATGTTTCCTAGAAATAGTTCACTTTAGTTTTTTCCTTTTATTATGGAGTTTTTTAATTTGTACAAATATAAGCAGAGGTGTATAAAGATCTCTCAATTGTCCACCACCCAGGTTTTAAAATGATCTGCTAATGGCTAATCTGCGTCATTGTTTCCCTCGTATCCCACTTTGCCCCACTTGTATATTATTTTGAAGCAAACCCTAGACATCATCTTCTTCCATCTTCGACTATTTCTAGATGTATCTCTACAAGTTAAGAACTCTTTTTTTTTTTAAAGTTTATTTATTTATTTTGAGAGAAAAAGAGCATAAGTGGGGAAGAGACAGAGAGAGAGAAAGAGAGAGAGAGAATACATGTACCATAGAGGCTCCAAGTTGTCAGTGCAGAGCCTGACGTGGGGCTCAAACTCCCCAAATAATGAGATCGTGACCTGAGCGGAAATCAAGAGTCAGCCACTTAACTGACTGAGCTACCCAGGCACCCCACTAAGAACTCTTTAAAAAGAAAAAAAAGAAGTATCTGTACACCTAAATATTAACAATAACTCTTAAAAAGTGTAAGTATTCAAATTATTTGTTTGCTTTTTACTATTTTCCTCTATTGTTTTAGTGTTTCAGTCAAAATCAAATAAGGTCTACACACTGCAGTTAGTTGATATAGCTCTTAAATCACTTTTAAATCTATGGATTTTCCTTCCATTTCTATTTTTTTCCATTGCAAGCCACCGGAAAAGCCATTTGTCTGTTACAATTTCTCAGTGTCTGGTTATCTTATGTATTTCCTGTAACTTGGGTTGTCGGATCGAGAATAGTGATTCTCAACAGGGGGTGATTTTGTTCCCCTCTCCAGGGGATATTTGGCAGTGTCTTCAGAGATGTTTGGATTTCATAACCCAGGGATGATCCTGGAGTGTAATAAGTAGAAACCAGAAATGCTGCTAAACATCTGAGAATGTAGGAGAACATTGTGGGGAACCTCCCCGCTCCCCCCACCCACACACAACAAAGAATGATCTGGCCCAAAATGTCATACTGAGGTTGAGAAACCCTGATCTAGAGGCTTGGTCAGATTCAGGTTCATATTTTTCAGCAAGACTACTCTAAGCAGTGTTGAGTGCTTCTTTCTGGTTGTTAGTGATGCAAGGATCTATTTATAATCAACATCTAGAATCACTAAATCAGAAGCACTTATTCACTATGGGTTGCAAAATGGTAATATTCTAATTGTATCATTTTTTTCCTTCATTTATTAGCTGGAAAAAATTTATAAAGAGACATTTCCCCTCATCTACTATTTGGTTACCCAGAGAGATTATTTAAAATACTAAAGGCTGTTGAGTATCTTGTAAGAGGGTAGAATCAGCCAGCATGCCTGCATATGTTTTCTTTTTGAAGTACTTAGATTCAGTTCCAAAGTAAGTGGAATGATGCAGACAACGTCAAGATTAATTGGCTTAGGATATACACATTTTCCCTTTTAGTCTTACTAGACAATCTACTAGAATACTTCTACTGAGATTTTTTTTCCCCCTCAATAACGTTAGCTGTATTTAAAGTTAATGAGCTTTTACAATTAAAGCTACAGATATTTAGCCTTTGGATAACATTTGGATGAATCAGGGTGTATCTAATTACTCTGGATACATTCGTAAGAGGCTGAGAAGATTCTTTATTCAGAACAAGTACATCTTAAGTTGGAGTCACGTAGTAGACATCATTCCAACCAATATGCAAACTACCTTTGTGAAGGAGCCTCCAGATGTGGCTGAGAGTTTGAGAAATGCATACAGAGAAAAGCATAGAAATTATTATTCTTTTGGATGGTAATCTGTCAATTCTACCGCTGGAAGACAAAAGAAGCACAATTTGTGGCATGGGTGTTCACAAACCAATTGTGGCATTGTCATCAAGAGAACCCTCTTTCACTGACTTATCGTTAGCCTAACTTCAGGCAGAGCTAGACTCAGATTTCCAAAGACAGTCAGGAGTTTGTTCTAGAATGACTTTTTCAATAGTCTGACTAGAGTCAAGTGCCCATCCTTGAACCTGTCATATGATTAGGAGGAGTGGATGCTTTGACCAAGCCTGGGGTTTGTGGCCACAAACTTCTAGAGCCACAAGATGGCTTCAACTCTACCAACTCTCAGTCTATATGGACTGAGAGAGGGGGAGGATGGTCCCACCAAGGTGCTTTGGGCGGTCAGATAAAATAGATGGCTACTATACTTCCGTTTGATGGTCTTTCAACTTTTACACTTGACCACTTCTATCTTACCAAGTATATTACTGCATTTTTATTTGTTTTTAGTGTTTCCTTTATGTAGAGAACCAGGAATAAAAAGGCATCCAACAAAGATATTGGTTGTTTTCCGAAATTTTAGTATTTTAATTTCCAACTTGCTCATTATTTCCTACACATAATTTAGTAAATTAGCCTTCATGCAGGGACAATTGTTGAAATTATAATTTTGCAATTCTTTTCTGAGAATTTCAGTTCATGACTGGATCTCCCTTTTAAGACAGCTGATTTATTTCAATAATTACAGCATATCATTAGGAACACTGGGGGGAAAATCTTTGCATGCATATGTTTGCACACGCACATGTGTTTCATTAAATATTGGAGGAGAAATTTAAACTTCCTCTCTACTTAAAGGTAACCCCAGGAAATTCTTGAATTTTATACTGTATTAATGTTATTATTTTAATTGTTTTCATTAGTAGAGATACTAGCGAAAGTATTTCTTGCAGCAAACGTGGAAGTGTAAAACAAAGAAGTATGAAGCGTTGGCTAAAGAGGGGAGAGAAAGGACATTTTAAGATGATAACATATTTTGCAGAATACAGATGGGCATTACTGAACATGTACTAGAGGCAGAAATCAGGTTTCACGTGACAGAAGTTTCTAGCTCTGACTTTTCAACAGAACGAGATGCCCAGTGACTTCGGTCATTCGTGGGACCCTTGTAGAAAAATGCAAGTATGAGATGGATGTGGTAATAGCTACTTTCATATTCTACCTGGATTTCTTCCATAAGAATGGAGCCACTGGTTCCCTGAGCTTCGGGGAGTTATGGCTAATGTCTCACAGCTGGGCAATTCCCTAGGCTTTGCTTTATGCTGGGGGGGTGGGGGTGGGGGTCTGTTAAATGTTTTGCTGTCTCTCCTGGGGCAGCCCGCATCCAATGACTGCTCACGTGGGGCTAAAATTGTCTCCATTTGAGACATCTCTGGAGGACCGTTCCCAATTCAACATGCCTTATGGATTCGGCGAAAATCTTAGTGGAAACTGCATCGTGGTTCAACTCGTCTCTGTGCCCGGTGCTGTTTACCCGACTTCCATACAGTCATTGTTACCAAGAGCATTCCTCAATAAATCTCTTGTATGCGAACCTCCATCATTGATTCTGTCTCCTAGGAGGCCAATGTCTCACAGTTGGTGGCAGGACTGGTTTTCAGAGGCAGATTCTGAGTGAGATTTGTAGTTGGGTCTGTGTTTCTCTGGCTAGCAACGAGGACCCTATCACTATGATAAGTGCAGTATTAATAGCCCCTGGGGTATGGTACAAATTTTAAAAACTTTCTCCAGTGCTGAACTGGGGTGTGTGTGGGGGAGAAAGGAAATGCATGGGCTGGTGCCACAATACTGGCATTTAACACTAGGTGTGTGGGGATGGGATGGGGAGAGGTAGTTCTTACAAGAACTATGAAATTAGATGGTAATTTCTTGGGACAATCGATGCATTGGGGGAAGTATGATAAAAGTCTGTGTGTGACTGATTAATCATCGATTAAGGCTAAATGTGAAAAACAGGGGGCTTTGGCAACATATAAAGAGGCTCTCATCCCCTGTAGCTGGAGGACAGAAGAAGGTAAGGATCAGGCCCAGCTGTTCACTATCTTTTTTCTTATAAGTTTCCCTGGGAAGAGACACCAACTAAAAGCCTGGAAGGGCTGATCCTGATGGAGTGGATTTACGTATTTATGTATTTGTGTATTTATTTTTCATGTTTATTTATTTATTTAGAGAGAGGCGGGGGGGTGGGGGGGGGAGAAAGAATCCAAGGCAGGCTTCAGGCTGAGTGCATGGAGCCCTACATGGGGTTTGATCCCACGACTGTGAGATCGTGACCTCAGCTGAAATCGAGAGTCTGAAGTTCAACTGACTAAGCCACCCAGGCACCCCCTGGAGTGAATTTATTATAGGAAACAAAGGGACCTTCGTGATGCAAGGGGTAGACTGTAGTATATGCTGTGCGCCACAGCTTCTTTCAGGAATATGATTCCTGTTCTCCAGCCACCAGGGGGCGTTCCTGCTGAGGGTCATAGTTGAGGCTCCTTTCAGGCTTGCTTCCCCCAAATTTACACCTCTTTCCAAGGGACAGTTTAATTCAATAACTGGGTTATACACGGCTAGGAAGACATGTTTTGTGACTGTCAAACAAGCAAACTAATGAGAACTCACTGTGAGTTAAGTATTGAAGGGTATTGTCTGTAGGGCCACTATTGTTTTCTAATGGATCACATTGGAGTAGTCTGTTCTGTTTTATGATGCAGTAATTTAATACGGGGTATAAACGAGTAGTGAAGATACACAAGCATAAGACAGACAAGGGGTTTCAAAACTATTCTACACTAATGGAACTGTCTTTTTGTTTCAGACACTTTTGGGGTTTCTTGGTGAGGGCGCAGAATTCCTATAGATAATAAGACTAAATATGGAATTCTTCTAGTTGATGGATTTCCTTTTTCCTTCCTTGGAGTAGTTCATAATGTGGATAGTAGAGGCCCCTTTTTCCTTGCCTCCTATTTCTCCTTTTTTCTCCTCCACTCTTGCTCCCTTGCAGTGGCTTCTGGAGTGAATTGGAGGCACTTAATTCTCCACAGGGCAATCTTTATAAATCACTGTTCAACATAACTATATGATAAGGGTCCTACAGAAGTCATTTAAACATTGGATGGGGTATTGAAACCAGTGCTTTCTCTGTTTCTCCAGGCTTTGATTGTGTACCATTTATTGTCTCTTCTTGGTCATTTATTCTGTACGTACCAAACTCCCACTTTGCATCTCTTTGAAAATCTTTTTGCTCTTTCTGTATCTTGGGATAACTAAATTTTTGGTTGTGGTTACATCCCCCCCCCTTTTTTTTTAAGAGGGGGGTTGCAGATGGAGAGAGAGAGAGAATCTTAAGCAGGTTCTGTGCTCAGCATGGAGCCCAATGCATGGCTGAGTCCCACGACCCCGGGATCATGACCTGAGACGAAATCAAGAGTCAGATGCTCAACTGACCATGCCACTGTGGTGCCCTGGTTACATCTTTATTTCAACAGGTCTAGTGATATGCTGACCAAGTTTGCTGCCTATTCTTCTGTTCACTTAAAGTCATAAACAGACATCACGAATATCATAGCAGTCACTGATGAAAATGTTCTAACAATTTCTTTTAGAGATAATCAAATTCGGTAATGAGGTTGGACACAGACAGATTAAGTGACTTGTCTGCTGCATAATTAAATGGCAGAGCTGGGCTGGAATACAGGTCTTCATTCTCTCAGTCAAAACTTTCCAGGGTACTATTTTAAGCACTATGGCAAATGAATTTAAATTTATTTCACCAAGCATTGCTTTCCGACCCCATTAGACAAATAATACCAAAGTAAAACAAATATTAACAAGAAAAAATAAGATCCATCCCAAGGTTCTAACACATCTACCAACTTCCTTTTTCTATATCCTCTCCATACCCTTTTTTCATACCCATAGTACTTTTTTATAGTGATAATTTTTGCAAAAGAGAAGTCCTCCTCCCCTTTCTGCCATTTCCTTCTATTTCTTCTCATCTCTCATTTCTTTCTCCTTTTTCCTTTTTCATCTCCTTCCTTTTTTCCACCCTTCTTTTTTTCTCTGCCTCCCCCTACACTCAAGATTCAGTTGATAGCACACCACACGGGCAGGGGTTATTTTGAAGCAACCAAGGCCTATCTTCCGGGTTTCTCTTTTCCTTGAACAAAGGGAATAAGAGGAACTTTTCAACTAATCCAAATCAAGTCTTTCTTCTGTATGAAAATTTTGAGAAGTGAGAGAAGCAATCTGCCTGTGATGATCAGAGATTTGGGAGTGGGATATGAGAAACAGATAAATTAACAAGTGTCTCCTGAGACTTGGAAGAATGAAGTCATGTCAGGTGCGTTAAGTTGGCCCCGGCAAGCCTAAAGGCTGACAATTCCTAATATCTCATTTTCACGAGGGTAAAAACAAATGAAAGTATCACAGAGGTGAACCTGAGAGACTACGCCTGGCCTAAGCAAAGATCGAGACAGAAGAGGACACATTGGTTCTATATCAGTGAGGAACTGATTCTGTCCCAGTCTTGTTCCACAGGAGGGGACTGTGTGTCCGGGTGAACAAAGAAGTAACTGTACCATGGACTTGTATACTTCGGGCATAGGCTGCTAAGAATGCAGTCTCTTGAGAACATGACATCAGGTATTTGTCTTCCACTGAAGAACGTGCTATGATTAGAACAAGGCTGTAACGTGGCCTTCACAGTCAGGAACAGAGCAGGGGAAATGCAGCTATATTCTGAGAACAGTGTTCACCTCTCTTCCACCTAGATTCCCTGGTCCTTGCAATTTCCAGTCATCTCTGCCCAGAAGCAGCACTGGTTCCCATAGCTTGAATGTCCTACTGGTGACGATTGGGCTACATAGTTTCCAATGGGCATTGCAACAATTCCACTGTAACCCTTTTCTCCACCAACATTGGCTCATGATAGAATTTACACTATACATTTTTATAACACCACCACTCTAGGCATCATTGTTTCCTGCGGGGATAAGTAAGTAAGGTAATCAACAGAACATAGAGACCCAGGGATTTCTCCATGTTGCTGGGGAATCTCCATTGTCGAGTGTTGCTGGAAAGCAAACATCACCTTGGCCCCTCTGACACCTACTGGAGCGGAAGACTTGCCCTTAGCTACTTTCTTTTGGACATGGCCAGAAAAGACATCATTGTATTCTGGAGCCAGGAACCCCCAGGCCCAGGCAGCACATAGAGAGATAGCAGACTGAAATAGACCAGTCTGCTCCCATCTTTCAGTCACTGGAAAGCGTTTGGGAATCTCGGGTCCTATAATGGGGAGGGGTTGAGGACTTGGTAGACCAGCCTGGCCTTTATGACACTACTGGCAGGTAGGAGCTGACAAGGATATGTAAATTGCATCCCAAATCATAAAATGGGACACCTTAACTAGTCTTGCATTCCACTTTTTCACTTACTTGTACATCATAAACATTTCCCATATTGCAACATGGTTTTGTCTATTTGTTTTAGTGAATGGCCTTCATAATTATGATTTGATTGCAGCATAATGTTTCCCTTAAGAGGATGTGCCATAATTTGTGAGGCATTCATTGATTGCTGGACATTTAGGTTTTTTCCAATGTTTCATGATTACAAATAATGTCGCAAAAATGTGCCTATTGCTTCTTTTCTTATTTTAAATCATTTCCTTAGTGCACATTCCCAAGAGTGAGATTACTGAGTCAAGAGTGTAAACATTTTAGTTAAACAAGTCCAAAGGGAAAAACACATTCTATATGCTTGAAAAATAAACCATGAATCTGGAAAATGCCAGTTGGGTCTGAATCTTTGCCCCATTTGATTTAATTTGAAATAAAGGTAAACTTTCTTTTTCTGTAACTGAATCCTGTGAATTAGCAAGAACCACATAAGCTCTATCAACAGGCTGACCAGAAAGACTCTAACTGCAGGGCTGTGATGCAGCATAACAGAAATTATCTCGCCCTTGGGTTCGGTACAACATCCAACTGCATTATCATTTTCCCAGTAAATAGCTCTTGTCATCCCTAACTACAGCTGTGTGAAACCAACGGTGTCCACTTGGCAGTGAATCACATACCAAAGTGTTCCTCAATCATTATCCAGAAATAAAACTTAAATCACTTCTCCTGGCTAACTGAGTGTAAGGTGCTTTTTATTTACCAAAGGCTGAAATCATACCTCTCAAGCAAGCTTTGGTTTCAAGTGTCGGTTTTCTGATAGGGGAGGGTATGTCGATGGCCTCCAAATGTAAGGTGGCCTCACAAACTCTCTCCCTTCTCCTTCTTCCCATGGTTTTTGGCATCCAGATTGTACTCCTGGAGCTTGACCTCAAGGCAAATTCCACACTTACCTTACCATTTCCCTAAGGGAAACCCATTTCACAATAGTTCTACTACAGTGGTATTTGTTTTCATTTCAACAAGAATTTATTGCATGTAGCAGGGTGTATGGAAAGAATATGGCTTGAGAATCATGCTGACCTGCTGTGTATTCATGAAAATGTGTGTAATTTTGCTAATTCCCAATGCCCTCATTTATTTATTTTTATTTTTTTAACATGAAGTTTATTGTCAAATTGGTTTCCATATGACACCCAGTGCTCACCCCAACAGATGCCCTCCTCAGTTCCCATCGTCCACTTTCCCCAATGTCCTCATTTAATAAATGAAAATAATAACATCTCTTTCACAAATTGGGAAGTACAAATAATACTTAAAAAGTGGACGTTTCTTGGTATACAATAGGCACTGGATAACTGCTAGTTCTTTTTCTTGGGACTTATATGGAATACACAATTGCAAGATATGTGATCTCAGAGCCTACAGAATGGCAGATATGATCAGGTAAATACAAGCAGTTAGGATACAAAAGTCTGTGACAAATACCATAAATGAGAAACAAAGTTAGAAGGGAAAGATCAAGGAGAGAGAACAGAGATGGTCTGGAGAGAGTATGTAAAATACTAAAAACAAACATGGATCTGGATTCAGAGGTTCTGGGTTTCACATGTCACCTAACTTCTTTGAGACTGAATTTCTTCATCTAGAAATGAAGGAAGTCAATTAATATTATTAGAGTTTGGAATCAAATGACATCATGTATATGAAATCTCTCTGAGCTCTAACATCCTTTGCATTTGTTGGTTATTTTAACAATGATAATTCCAAATTCAATCTGGAAACCCTTTACGAAGGTAGTGAGATATGAAATAGCTGTTACAGAATGGATTGGATGTTGCTCACATATTACAAGAATTGGCTGAGGGAGTAGCTTCGGTAAAGATTCATGGGAAAGAAAATGCACCGTAGGGTGAGTGAGTTTAAGTGGAAATAATAGTGAAAAGTGAGTTGGGACCATATGGGAAAAACTGGATGGATGGTTTGCTAAGCGTGTATTTACATTTATTTTACATCATGGGAAGCTCTTAAAGTTTTTTGAACTGGAAGCAAAACCACTCTCACCTCTCTCATCTCAGAACGGAGTTTTAGAAAAGATTTCTCACAGTGGTATAGAGACTGCACACTCCCCCCTCCCCTGTTGAGAAGGAATTTATAGCACACATCCCAGAATCAACGATGGAATTGGAGGTTAACTGAAAACATTCTGTGGTAGTCTGAATAACGGCCCCCACAAGACGTGCACATTCTAATCTCCAAAGCTGTGCATATGTTACCTCGTGTGGAAAAAGAGGATTTTGCAGGTGCTATTAAAGATCTTGAGATGAGAATAGTGTCCTGGATTACCTAGGTGGCTCAGTGTAATCACAAGTGTCCATATAAAAAAAGGCAAGAGCATCAAAATCAAGAGAGAAGAGAGGTATGCAGGAGAAATTGGAGTGAAGTACTCTGAAGATGGTAACAGGGGCCACCAATCAAGGAATGTAGCTTCTGGAAGCTGAAGAAGGGACATGATTCACCCTAAAGCTTCCGATAGAAATGCAGCCTTGCCAACATGATGATTTTAGTCTTCTGACCTCCAGAACTGTCCGGAAACACATTTGTGTTGTGGTAAGCCACTCAATTTATGGTAATTTGTTATATCAATGATAGGAAACTAACACATAGCTCCATCTCTGTTGTCTTAATTTCTTTTTTTTTTTAAGTTTTTTATTTATTTTTGAGAGAGAGAGAGAGAGAGCAAGCAGGGGAGGGCCAGAGAGAGAGGGATACACAGAAACCGAAGCAGACTCCACGGCTCCATCCGAGCTGTCAGCACAGAACCCGATGCGGGGCTCGAACCCATGAACCGTGAGATCGTGACCTGAGCCGAAGTCAAACACTCAACCGACTGAGCCACCCAGGCGCCCCTGTTTTAGTTTATTTTCAATCTCTGCCCCTAACCACTACTCACACTCATTATAAATTACATTCAAATACCCCCAAATTTCTCCTGGGAATTCTTTGGGAATATAAATGCAGTTCACCAAACTAAACATTTTAGTACCTGTAAAAGAGGTTCAGATTTGACCTTTAAAAAAAAAATCCAAGATCCATTTGCAAGTAGTACTTTTTCCTGCTTGGCTTTTCTCATCAACTTGACACTGTTTAGAGTCACGGAGTTCTTGAACTGTCCATAGCAACGAGTTTCAGCTTAGGACCAGAGGGGCTCCACAGACACAAAGTTAAGCTGCAAACATTGCTCTTTCCAAATGATCCCAATCCTTCACATACACAGCTATTCAGGAGACTTTTTTTTTTCTTTCTTTTTTTTTTTTTTTTTTGCTATTCAACTTGGCCCTGGACTTCCTGGAATTCAAAGAAAAAAAAAAGCACTAACTTTTAAACATACGGCAACAAGAAAGTGGAAAGGGGGAAACATCACACACTAAGGTGATTTAAGAACTTACCAGGATTCCTTCATGACCATTCTTTTGTATTCCTATCCCCTATGACTTCAGCCAAAAAACATTAAAATGAGTTCCTTATACTGTGCATGGTTTGCAGGTGAGGGTTGTCTGAGCTTTAATTTGCTGGTTGATTCGCCCCAGGATTTTCAGGTGTTGCATGAGGGAGTAAAGTACAGAGTGTACCTTCGTTCTTGGTTGTTAGCCATTGGATGATGGCCATCGTATTATTAAACCATCCAAGTACGCTGGGTCTCAACCACAAAATTTAATTTTCCCTACTGCAGGGACTAATCAACTACTATAGACTTAAAGACCTAGAGAGACTGTTTTTATCTGCAAAAATTTCCTTCTTCAGTGGAGCTAATTTTAGTTTTGTCTATCCTCAGGGTTACAAACATTGATAGAAATTCAGCTTGATGAGAAACAGATAAAAGGTGGAATTTACATGACTACAATCTGTGACATAAATTAAAAAGAGATGAAAACTCTGAGGTTCCCGGTAACACCTTGGTAAATAATGCCTGAGGACTCCACTACAGGTTAGTTTCCACCATACTTGTTAATATATTTGTACATCCTCTAGCTACCAGGGAACATCTCCCTATTCCTCCCTGCTGTCCCCATGAGGATTTTCCTCTTCTCCAACTCCTTTCCCTTTTCGTGGCACCTCCTTGCCCCCCCACTGTCGTCATATTCCCACCTGTAACCGTGAACCAGAGGACGCAATTGGTCTTGGGCTCTTGCCAGACCTCTTTTATGACAGAGAACAAGACCCCCTAAGATGTTGGGGCCACTGGTTTTCAGGTGCCTATTATGGGTAGCCAAACCCTTCTAACTGATTATCAAGGCATCCCATTATACAATAAGAAATTTTTTAATGATAAAAAGGAACTTGTAAATATTCTGAAACCTTTGAACCCTCATCTTTAAAAACTATTTACAATACCTAAGGCCCGCAAAGAGAGAAAAAGTTCATATTTTTGACCACCTAAAGGCTGCTACTGAAGCAGAGGATGTCACATGATATCGATTGTTCCTACACTGATGCAATCAGCATGGAATAATAAAATGCAATGGGCTGACTCTTGAGGTGGAAAAACTTTTGATTATGTGGATTACATGATCAGAAGCAGCAAATCCATATGGCTCCAAGCCAAGTGACAATTGCACGAAGGGCACTGCATCTCTTTCAAATACTTAAAGATGATCTCATTGAGACATCAAAGAAATAAGCTTTAGCTATAGCACAGGATTGATTTGATTGCTGTAGGACACAAATTGTTGAGCCTAACACCAGAGTTTGGGGGTAAATTCCAAGTACTTATACAGGTGACCCAAGACTTACAGCTGCTTAACTTATAACTATTGTTCAGGAAACAATTAAGATGTAAGCACAGGGGGAGAGTCAGCAGTATACTCCAGGGATTTCCTGGGAGGTAGAGGGTTTGGGGGACGGGCTACAATACCAACCACAATTTTTGATAATTTCTATTGAAACATATCATAATCATTCTACACAGCCGACTTCAAAACTCGATTTTCCAAGCAATTGGTGCTTTGCAATGCCAAACTTGTCCAGAAAACAAACTAGTGTCCTAGTTAATGTAAGTATAAGATACACTTTTCTTTTCCCTCTGGGGTGGAAAGTTGATTCTGCTTCAAGATTGAAATACCTGTTAACCAGAATGCATGATCAACTTTTCACAAACTGACTAAGAGTCTTTGCATTTGCCTGAGAGGGCAGTAGATTTAATGGTAAGAATCCAGTGGCTACTTGGAAGAAGACAGAGCACTTTACCTCTTTTATACCTTAATGGCACAGATGTTATGAGGTGTTTGTCCACCATTCTGTCTTTCTTTCTTATTTAAGAGAACCTCCGTTTTCTTGGGTAGCCGTGTGTTCAGGCCCATGACGTGCCTCCTGCTGTAATAAGTAAGTCATAGATAATCCTTTCCTTTCTGCCAGTTATTGGTTATAAGGGTGGCTATAAAAGCCAGTTCTTGTCAACGGGATGATATAAGAAGTATGACGAAAGCTTTTTTCTGTCATCATTCCTAATCCCCCTTCTGTTTAGGATGTGGCTCCCAAAAGTTTTAATGATTGGTACATCGGCAGTCATTCTGAGATCATCAGGGGGCACCTGCTCGCACGACTGAAGATATGCAGAACAGAAGCTTAGAAAGAGAGGAGGCCTTCAGTGATCAGCAAGTGCCGAGCACAACTGAGGAATCACCTCCTTTTGATGAGGAAGCGTGGGACAAGCTGAGGGCAAAATACGGGCTGGCATCCACCCCCAGGTAGAATACGTGTGCTATTCCTCAGACACTCCTGGCTACCCAAGAAACAGGAAAGGGGTTTAAGTGCTTGCCATGGTGATGTGGGAAACTAAGGCAAATGAAAAATTAAATTCCCTTACTGCCTACTGCCCACTGACAAATCCTTGAGACAGAAAGAGTGACCTCCCTCTAGGAGCTCAGCTGCCTCAATGATGACAAAAGAGAATCTTGGCTTAACATTACCCCAACCTTAAGGATCCTGTAAGTCTATTTCTTTGATCTCAGCTGCCCCAAGATATATGCTGGCAATCATACTCCAAACTTATGGCCCCTGACATACATCTGACGGATCTCATGACCGAGGTTTTATTAAACGGTAATAAGTGGGATTTCCACCACTAGCTGCTATCAACAGCTAGCCCCTCAGGGTCCTGGAAACCTTGCTTCCAAAATACCTTAGAGACTTACTGTATCCCTGACCCCCTGCCAGCCTGAGGGTATATGATGAGTTACCCGTCCTGCCCCCAGTACAACCTTCCCGACCATGGGTCCTGTCCCCGTGCTTTAATAAAATCACCCTTTTGCACCAAAGATGTCATCGAGAATTCTTCCTCGGCCCCAGACCACCCCACCATCACCCCAAAACTTCATCGCTTTGGCCTTCTTGTTCTGGAAACAATAAATTTTTCTATTTTAAGCAGCTTCTGGTTGAGTATTTTGTTGCATTCAGCAAAAAGCATTCTAAATGACAGTCAATAGACTCTTTCTTTCAGGGGCCTACACAACACTTTATCGTGGAACTCAGAAATTAAAGATTGGAGAGCAGATTTGAGAGCCTTGGACCAAAGAATCACAATGATTACCTAAAGGTGTTTTCCCGCAGGCAATTATGAGAAGAATTTGAACCAGTGCAATCTTCGTCTTAGAAAAATTAACCCAACTCCCAGGTAAAGGAACAGTTGGGTTCAAGAACTTTTTAAGATAAGAGAATCATATTTCACTCCGATATTTTGAAAGTTAAAAGTAACTGAGAAGTTAGAATTCCTGAAAATGTGTAAGATGCACTATATAACATTCTATTTGGTTTTCTAAAAATGGTCTCGCTTGCTATTTTTAGAAATATCTTTGGTAAGTTTCACACCTGTATTGCAGGAAGTTGAGACATCTGAATTTTACTTATTAAAATGAGACATGGTTCCCCATTACCTTCTAAGGAGAGAAAAACATTACAAAGATCACTGTGAGTCTCCCAGATGTAAAATGAATTCATTTTACCTTTAACCATAGAGGTATTTCTTAGAAAATCTGGGGGAGAAAAGGAGAGGGTGGGAAGGAGGTGGAAGGAGGGAAGAAGAGATCAGAAAGCATTCCAAAGACATAATGGTCCCTTTAAATTCAGCGGTTCTGGTGATAAAGGTTGTACTATACACTTGTTAAATTTATCAAGAAGAGGCAGGACAGCTCCCCTGACTAAGAAAGAAAGCCATTTTGAAGTCTTCTTTCAAAATGATTGCTGTTGAGGCTTTACGGGAAACATTAGCTTTCAATGAAAATTGGAAATTGAAGGAAGTTCCTACCAAAGAAAACAATTATAAGTATTCTTAATTGCCTGGAAATAATTTGTCATGCAAAATTGGACCATGCGCGACGCATTTATATAAATGGCTTAGAGGCACCGATGTTGCAATGCGGCATGTTTGGTTTGCACATAGTGTTCCGATAACACATTCGAGGCAAGGAATCTGACTTTTGCTTTTATCTCTCCTCCCCTCCTTCTCCACAACCTCTTCTTGCTGGGGGGAGGCTGGGGAGGGACAGAGGGGAGGAAGAGCAGGCATAAAATAACTGCAAGAGTCAGTGACTGCTACTCAATGTATTTTATTATTTCAGGAATTCATTCAGAGCTGGGCTGCAATTACATTTAAAACAGGAGAATAATGGGCTATTGACATGTATATGGTTTTAGAAATATAAGGCCTCATTTTCTCAGCTGGAATTTCCCCTACAATGTGCATTTGCATTACATTAGAGATGCTCTTTTGGAAAAAGAGGATCACATGCATTCAGACATTTTGACATTATCTGGGTCAGAGGCAACGTTTAAAAGCAATAGCCCTACTAGTACCAAAGCTCTCTTACAGGCCAGTGTTGCAGTGCATTAGGGAAAAAAGGAGGCAAGCCCTGAGCGTCTCCCTGCATTGGCCATGCTTTATGACATACCTGCCTCACCCAGACATTAATCTACTGAAGATGAATTGGCCTGGTCATCGTCCTCTGCTAACCTTCAACGGCGTGTACATTACCTAAATTGAAATCTGCACTTTTTCATGCCACGTGTGGTTTGATGTGATGGTCCAAGGAATGTAGGGCGCATTAGAGTTGGTTTTTATGTGAAGAGAATCTCCCCTCCTTATTTACCTTTCAGCAGGGCGGCTTCAGGCGCTCCTGCTCACTTGACAATGAAGGCATTATTCTCTACCGCATCACCCAAGGGTAGCTACCCTGGCCAGCTCAAAAATTGCAAGGCCCCGGTCAGGTATGTAAGCAACTCAGAGCCCTTCCTGTTCCCAGAAGTGCCAAAGGCATAATGAAAAAGGAATGCAGAAGTTTTCACCTGTTGTAATTGTCTAAGAAAGCCCCTTACAATGAATTCTTTGTCATCTTCCAAGAAGAGGTCAGTTGTGTCAGCGATTACATGAGCGCTTTATGTGAGAAGAAAGACCTGTATAATTGGTGCGATATTACCAGTAAAATCTCATCGAAGTTGCACAAGCTGTCTATAATTTTCTGATCCCTCACATCCTAGTTCCTCAGACATGACACTCTTTATTTACCCTGCACTTATATTTCTTTCCAGAATGGGCAGGGGAATTAGACTTGCGCTGGCCCCCCTGTAATTACTGTAATGAGTCCGGGAAACCAGGAAACAGTGAATCCTTGTGAAACCACGCTCCTTGAGTGTTCTGTCCTTCTAGGGTTCCAGTTGAAAGAGTAAATAAATGCACACCACAGGGGTCCTGAGCATAGGCTTTATGGACAGATGACCCGGGTTCAAGGCCTACTCTTCCTCTAACAGATATTAGAGAAGAGTGACCTTTGGGTTTCATTTTCTCATTGGCATATTGATGATCATACGAACCTTGAATGGGAGTCTGTAATCATTTGTTCATTCAACGAGTGCTTTTGAAACACTTCCATGTACCACGCACTGTGTGTGCCTCCAGCTCTTGGGGGTAGAGTGTTGTATGTTGCTTTCATGGGGTCTATAGCAATTGATCCAGGAAAGCGTTGAGCATACAGTGCTTGGCACGTAATAACCATACCATAAATTTGCAATTATCATTGTAATTACTGTAATAAAAGTATGCAGAGTCACATTCCCATACTTCCTATTGAAGATGTTCCATGCTGTCATCTAGAGGAGCAACAGAAGGATTATTTTCAACAACAGTATGACACTCTCCAGACAAGCAAGTCTAGAAATTTGACTACTCACTCTCTCAGTGCAGATACTTTGTAAAACCATCAAGACTTTGTTCTGGCACATTCAAAGATGATGGTGCACTCTGGGTGTTTTCACTGAGGTTGTTGAGAGCCAACTGCGCGCTAAGCACTCTTGCATTGGGTGGAGGGGGAGGCTGGAAAGACAGTTTCCTGACTTTTTCCCATTATGAAAATCATTTTTGTTTTTGTATTGTTCACAAAACAACTTCAAAGGAATGCTCTTGCTCCTGAGTGTAAAGGCTCCCAGTGCTTTGATCCACGAAGGACCCGTTCGACATTAGCGATCAAAAGTGCCAATGTTGACATTCAAGAAATTGACTTTCAGTACCATTAACCTTCCCCTTATAGGACTGACTTCATTTGTTTACAAAAGTCACTGTAAGTGAGAATGACATTGCCTGGCAGGGTCCCACGGAATGGGATTGCAAACAATTGTAACATAAATAAGGAGTCTCTGGCACACGGGTGCCAAAGAGAAGGGAAATGGGTTGATGTAGCTGGGCAGGACATCTGTGCACCTGCCGGAGTTGTACCTGGCATGAGCCAATGACATTTGTTTCCACTTTCTTAGGCAGTAAATTTGCTCGGTGAGTAATGGTGCACACCTACCAATTTAGAAAATTAGAGAGCGCGTTTCCGTTCCAGGGAAATGGCTCCAAAGGGTGTGTGGAGAGCTGGAGGCTCTTTAAATAATCCAAGCTTTCCACAGAGTAACTCCTTAGAATTTGTTCCACTGGCATTGGGAATGATTTACAGAGAGCACAGAACACTTAAACAGAGACGCTGTGTTATACACGCCTTTGATGGCTATATGAAAGAAGTGATCTACAGAGGGCAGGGGGAAATACAGTAAGCCTCTACCATCAAATAACCTGAAGAGGTGATTGTACCGTTTTGGCGAATGTGCTTCATTTCCTAGACTTTGAGAATAACAGGCCCTAAGGAAGGCCTCAAATTTGATAAATCTGATGACTGAATCACAAAATGTTTTTTAGAAGTACTGACAAAAGCAAGTACTGGTAAAAAGCAAGCCCAAGTTCAGACTGAATCTCAAGTTTAAATGCAGTTCCCTGTTGATTTTTTTTTTCCCCTAAAATTCTGAAGGCATGTATCTATTTTTCTTTGACCATGCTTGATTGTTTCTGGGATTTTCCTGGGGATACAATAGTTAAAAATATCCAATGATATGACGCATCTTTGCAGAAGTGCCACCATCAAATGGAGGCAGGAAATCTCGTGCTCTTGCTTCTAATGGAGATTGGAAGACAACCCACTCTTCGGGTCACCAGAGCTCTTAGTTCCCAGTTCCTTAGTTGGTATCTGGAAGCACTAATAAAGAAGAACAAAAGTTCCTACCAACCCTCCTTGCCTACAGTGTTTGTTTGCTCACGAATCCTTCCCAGCATTGAGACACAGAAGACAGAGAGAGGAGATCAATAATTTTCTAACCAAGTCACAGTACAGAGGCAGCACTATATTTCTTTAACTATACAGACCTCAGTGTACCAGTCAGGATAGTCTGAATTATGCTATGATAACAAAAATTCAAAAATTCCACCAGCTTAAAATGTTACTTTTATTTCTAGCCTACGTTTTATATTCAACTTGGCACAGCAGGGGCTCTGCTCAACTAAGTCACTGCAAGATACTTTAACACTTGACGCGTGAACTCTACACGGCAGGAGAAAGGGGAACATGGAAATGTCAACACTGACTTTTAAATGATTCCACTTAGTGGGGACACATACCATGTCTGCTTGTCATTGGCCAAATAAGGCATATACCCAAGCCAAATTTCAACGGGACAGGAAAGTGCAATTCTCCCATGTACCCAGAATTATCATACCCAGGACTATAATAATCTACATCAGGATTCCTGAAAGTCTTGTTCATCACATAGACCAGTGGCTCTCAACCGGGGGCAAACTTGCCCCCCGACCCCCCCCCCCCCCCAGAACACACTTGGCAACATCTGGAGACAGTTTTGCTTGTCACATGGTGGAGAGGGTGACATGGTCATCTAGTGGTTAGAACCCAGGAATGTTGCTAGCCACCTTACGACAGCCCCCACAACAGAGAATTATCTGGTCCAGAATATCACTAGTGCTGGGATTGAGAATTTCCACATTAGATTACTGGGTTTCTCAAAACTGGTCTACATAAGAAAGTTCATGCCCAGACAAATTAAGATGTATTTTAAAGCTATAGTAAAGGAAACTGTGTGGTATTGGTGAAGGAACAGGTGGATAGATCAATGGATGAAAAAGGGGAACCCCAAAACAGATTCAACTTTGGGACTGTGGTGAATGATAGAAATAATCCCAAACAATGCAGAGTGATGTAGGATGATTATCTACGTGGAAAAAAATAAAGCTGTATCTTTTTCTCGTATCACATGCAGGGATAAATTCTGAATGGTTTAAAAATGTAAAAGTGAAAACATGGCTGTAAATTTACTAGAAGAAAATACGAGCATACTTCTTTGAAAGAGTAAAGCATATCTTCTTGAACAAAACACACACACACACACAAAAAACCTTCAAGAAAAATATGCATAATTATGATGATATCAAAGTGTGTGACTAACATGAGACTGGAAGAAACACTTGTGAATGTTTGCACAACACACATCTAAAATACATAGAGGAAAATCGTCTGAAATATATAAAGAAATTTGTCAAATACAAAAGCAAAAGAGGGAAAACACAAAATGAGTCTGGGGCATCTTGTGGTGTCTCAAAATAAGGAAGTGCTCAGAAAACAAATAATGATGGCATGTCAAAAGGGACAAAGGAACCGACATAAAGAGTTTCCAGTGGCCAAGCTAGAACAGCTTGAGCAATAAAATAAACTTAATTAAATAATATGGTATAAATAATAAAATAACATATTACTGGAGTATAACCCAAAGTGTAAAGGAAATACAAAGGAGTCTGTGCTGATATAAGTAATTGAATAAATAAATAAACAGGAGACAAGAGACAGATCTTCCTCGCAGAAGAATTGCAAACACTTTATGTAAATAGTCCCCCTCCCCCAAGAGGTGGAGCTTACCACTCTCCCTTGCCCAGTCTCCAAGTGGTTTAGACCTTCCTGCCTTGCTTCAAAAGAATAGAATATAGAAAGGAGGGGATGATGTAACTCTATAGTGAAAGATCTGGCAAATACTATCTAGGTCATACACATATGGTATGTAGTATAAAAGAAAAATGGTCAGCAAGGATTCATATTAAAGCAAAAATTGTGGTTACCTTGGTTAGCCAACCAAGGTAGAAACATGCCTTCTACCAAGAAAAGGTAGAAAATGTGATATGTGGATAACTGGAGAGAAGAGGGGGGTGGTACTTCGAAAATACTATGTTTTTATTCTTATATAATTTAAAAGCAATTTAAAATACGGGGCGCCTGGGTGGCTCAGTCGGTTAAGCGGCCGACTTCGGCTCAGGTCATGATCTCGCGGTCCGTGAGTTCGAGCCCCACGTCGGGCTCTGTGCTGACAGCTCGGAGCCTGGAGCCTGTTTCGGATTCTGTGTCTCCCTCTCTCTGACCCTCCCCCGTTCATGCTCTGTCTCTCTCTGTCTCAAAAATAAATAAACATTAAAAAAAAAAAAAAGCAACTTAAAATAAATTACCCAGGCACCTGGATGGCTGTGTTGGTTAAGCATCTGACTCTTGATTTGGGCTCAGGTCACGATCTCATGATTGTGAGATAGAGCCCCACATAGGGCCCTGTGCTGTTAGAGCTCGGGATTCTCTCTCTCTGGCCCTCCCTTGCTCACATGCTCTCTCTCTCAAAATAAATAAGCAAACATAAAACAAAATAAATAACCATCTTGTGTTTGTCGAAGATGATCAATTCCTTGACCTTTACTGTCAGAATTTCAGTAGGTCTGGAGTGGGCCCAGAAATAAGAACTTTTCACAAGTGCTCTGGATTGTTCTAATGTGGTAGGTACATCAGACCTTGTACCCAAGAAACTGAAAGGTAGTAAGGTTTCAAGTTGTGTTCCATACGTTACTTACTTTTCTGAGGTGGACGGGGTTAGTTTCATATGTCCATCCCTCAGCCAGTGTTTGGATTCGAAACGGCCCCGAGCTCTGATCCATGTTAGACAGAAGACAAAAGGCTAAGGCAAATGGGAGTTGACAGTATCATCTAAGTGCATATAAATATGGGATGCAGGTGATACTGGATATTAAGTTACAAAAGTAAACAGACGCACCTACCAGTCACACTGGACAGGACTCTGCTTTTACATCATGGCAAAGAGCATGTGCTATCTTCAACCAGTTTCATCTCCAGGAGTAAGACAAAAGAGCTACTCAGTATATTCCTTTTGACCACGCCAGAGACAGTTTGCTCCTCCTCCCATGAGAAGCAGTAAGTGAGGGTCTGCAGACATGCCAACAGTGTTATTCTAGAGGAGCTCTTTCTTTCCAGGGAAAGGAATAGCTTGGAATAGGGAAGGATGGAACCTCTAACCATATAGGATGATATGAGAAAACATTATGGCGTTATTCAAAGAAACCTCACCCTTAGAGGCAGCTCCATCATTCCAAGGCATCAGCTCCTGGACTTAGTGCTTCGGTTTTTCAATTCTAGGTTCCCCAATATTTTACCAACATTGAATTCACACTTTTTTATATGCGGCAGATTAATAAAATAATGGTCCTCAATCTTTTCACTTGTTCTTATATCCCTAATTTTGTATGGTCCCACCCACAATTTCTTTGGGCTTACCCACAAATATTTCAGCCAATGGGACTTAAAGTCTATTTTCATACTGGCTTTTGAAACCCCAGCCAGTGTCATCATATGAATAGGCCTGGCCCAGCTTATCCTATGAACAGAATCAGACAGCCAAGATACTTCATCGTCCCAGCTGACACATTGCAACACAACTATCAGACTTGTGAGTGAGGTCATCTGACACCAGCCAGCCCCAGACAAACTGACAAATGACCGCAGATACATGAGTGAACCCAGAAGAGATTAGGAGTCTGGCCTGAACCAGAAAAAGACCCACCCACCAGAAAAAGACTACCCACAGTAGTACTGTGACTGGTAAAATGGCCAAGCCACTAAGCTTTGGGATGGGTCTGTAGCAAAAGTTACATGATACTCTATATGGCATGAAATATATCCAAATAATATTGTATAATTTTTCTTATATATTTTGTATGAGAATTCTAAAACTTTCTAAGAATGCTTAACATTTAAATACTACTTCAGGAACCTCGTGAAATGAAAGTAAAAACAATGTAAAACTCCATCATTTTTAATTTTTTTTTTTTCAACGTTTATTTTATTTTTTGGGACAGAGAGAGACAGAGCATGAACGGGGGAGGGACAGAGAGAGAGGGAGACACAGAATCGGAAACAGGCTCCAGGCTCTGAGCCATCAGCCCAGAGCCTGACGCGGGGCTAGAACTCACGGACCGTGAGATCGTGACCTGGCTGAAGTCGGACGCTTAACCGACTGCGCCACCCAGGCGCCCCCCATCATTTTTAATCTGTAGGCTTTGGTTTTTGTATTGTCCTCCAGATATTCATGCCCAAACTCTATCTGAACATTCTCCAGTTGAATACAAATTTGACATGAGACCTCAGTGTCGCTGGGTTAATGGCTGTGCACTCAACTTGTATGGTAAATACATTTAAATATTAGCATATTCATTACATTAGGCGTTTGTGTTTTCAGGACGATGTCATTGGACAATACTGAATAACATGCCAAGTCCCATTATGCTCCTAAGAAGAAACCGAGTATGTAATTCTTCCCTGAGTGACGGTTTCAGGAGTTCATTAGCAGCTTTGATCATTGCAAACATGTTTTTATCAAGTGCCAGTTTGAACTGTGTATTGGTGGGAACTGTTTGAATATTCAAACACAACAAATTTAATTTCTCACATGAGTTTACATTTGAAATAGGTAAACGTGATTTGTTTCCTCTATGGATTTGGAACCACTTTGCCTATCAGTAATAAGATGCTTTTTAATGTCCCAGAATTCCCCATGAAAGGGCCATCAAATTGAACAGTCATTGGAACGAATGGAGTACGGAGTAAGTTCCGATACCATCTGCCAGGAAGAATCGCCTGCCGTCTTCCAATTCGTAGATGGCGACACAAACACATCCCCTATTCTATCTTACTGCAAGGTCAGTGACTTTCCAAATACGGTGCTGGGGCACCAAGAATTCAACACCACCACTAGCTGTCCTATCATCTTCCCCTTCTAGCTTCTTCTTCCCAACGGGTCCAAGCTACTTGGGGAATCTTTGGCTGAGTGCCAGTAAGCTTGCCTTAATGCATACCCTTGGTTGCAATCCAAGTTATTTTAAGAAGATTTGGCATGTGGAAAAGCATCCAGAGAATAAGACTGAAGCATTTGGAATCTCTTACTTGGTTTTAAGTTGTAAACTATCCCAAAAAAAAAAAAAAAAAAAAAAAAGTCAAAAGCTAGAGGGAAATACCTATGCCAAAATGAGTTGTATGAAATAATACATTTTAGTGCATGCTGGGGAATCACCAACGGGAACCACAACAACAAACCCCTTAAACATCTGCACCTATTTAAAACCATTATTTTTGCGCCGGCATGAGCGTAATTCTCTCCAAAGTTATTCTTATTGCTCAAAATCAAGGGCAGTGGCATCCATTTTGTTTATTTGCGGCAGCATGATTCTCATTAAAGGAACACATTCAATTCTTTCACATTTACGTTCCTATGAGCAAAGCAAACTCAAACCAGAAGATGCTCATTATGCACAAATGTAAGCATACATGCTCACACCAGGAAATGAAACCTGAATCTTTTGTAACCGTTGCAAAATGCTAATTATGATTATTATGTCACCTTATGCGAAATACTGGCTTGAGGGGTGACAGAGGTTTAATATGTGTTCATTGGGAAAGTAGTTCTGAATATTGATGATTTGCCTTCCCTCCTTGCCTTCTTGGAGAGGGAAATCATCCAGTTTGTTACTAGAAAAATTAGACATCCTTAATCAAGTCTGTTTATTGTTGTTGAAATTGTTGCAAGACTTTTAAAATAGGAACACAATGGTTACCTCTGCCATAGGCCTGGGGGGTGGGTGAGAGGCCACTGCAAAAGTATGTAAGAGAGTTTCTGCCGTGAAGAAACATTTTCTGTCTTCATTAGATTTCTAAATCTGTAAATTGTGTTTTTAAAAGAGAAAATAAATTAAGGGGTGCCGGGGTGGCTCATTCGGGTAAGCATCCAACTCTTAATGGTCAGCTCAGGTCATGATCCCAGATTTGTGGGATCGAGTCCTGCATCGGGCTCTGCCCCTCCCCCCCCCCCAATAAGTGCACATTTGTTCTCTCTCTGTCTCTCTCTCTCTCTCAAAATAAAGAGGTATTAAAAAAATAAATACATGAAAGAACATAATTATGGATGAGGGGCCAAATCAGGTAGGACCTAATTGGCGCCAGCAAAGGATTTGAATTTCACTATATATGAGAAGCAACTTCATTAAAGATTTTCTAGCAATGGAGTAGCATGGACTCTGTCTATGATAGAGCCAATGTGCTGTAGCAGAACAAAGTTTGAAACAGAGAGATGACCCAGAGGACTATTACAATAGTCAAGGAAGGACCCAATCAACGTTGACTTGGTGGAGGGAGTCACAGTGGAGGTGGTGAGTGGTGGTACTTCAGCCCTGCACCATGTGATGTGCTACTCAGATATACCTGCCCCCCTAGGGAAAGGATTTATACCCCAGTCGCAGGGCAGATTCGGTTGCCAACACTCAGCTGTCAGCCATGTTTGGGAATTGTATCTTCTGAAGAAAGCCACTTGCTTCTTTTGTGGTGCCGCTGAAACACAACGATAGGTTGATGCGGGGATATAAAGTCCTGCTCTCTGGACCCAACACAGGACAGCTCTGAAGGACCCTTCCTGTCGTATAGCACCTTGCAAGGTTGGCTAAGGTCTTGCGACTGCCTGGCAACTTCTATCTCTGCGGATCTGCTTCTGTCCCATTCCCCATTCCGGCATCGACCCTAAATGCACTCCCTAATAAATGCTAATTTGTGTGTCAGAATCTGCTTCCTGAAGAACGCAATCTGTAATGCTTTGCGACAGAAGTTGATTTCTTTTTGCATCTGTCTAAAATTGAAAAGTGTATTTCAGGAAAAGTTCATTCTCTCATCTAGCGATCTGTTGTGGGGCGAAATAGTCTAGAAGTATCAGGCAACGATGAGTCTCTTCTAGCCCCTGCTTCTTAACTGGCCATGGGATGCAGTCACTTAACTTTTCTGGCGTACCCAGTTCCATCTTCTCTGAAATAAGGAGAAATGTAATAAAATGAGATATTCCTGAAGAAAAATTTTACAACTCCACGATGAAATTAATTAGAAATCAAAAGGAACTGAAAACCGGCTTATCTTTTTGTTAATGGTCTCAAGATCTTGTTTTCCCTTGATCTACTTCCTGGGTGTTAGCTGTTTCTCAGTGTTCATGAAGGTCACTGAAAGGTACACAGGAGACATGAAGGAAAATTAGACTAAACCCAGCCAGTCTGCCAACTGTTTGCAAATCTGATAAGACTTCATTGGAGAGGATTGTCTTTATTAATTACCAAACTCAATGTCTTGTGTTTTTGTTATTTTTTGGGTTTGGGTATTCAGTCCCTACCCCAGTGATTCCAAGTGGCTCCAAGTCACTGCCTAACTTGATTAGTTCTCCTTGGTCCTTTTAAAAAATTTTAAAAAAAAAAAAAAATTTTAAAAAAATTTTAAGTAGGCTCCACACCCAACATGGGGCTTGAAATCACAACCCTGAAATCGAGTCACATGCTCCACTGACTGGGCCATCCCAGCACCCTTAGCTCTCCTTGGTTTTGATCTTCCTTCAGGCTGTTTAAGATAATCCTGTTTCAGTCTCAAGACCTTTACACCTATTCCCTCTGCCTGAAATACTCTTAACACAGCACAGTTAACCTCCACTCATCTGTTGGGTCTCAGGTACAAAGTTACATCTTCAAGGAATTCTTTCCTTACCATCCGTAATGCCTGGTGATTTCTACTGCTTGGAACATTCCCATAGGCTTATCCCATACTTGAAGAGATTTCTAGGAACTACATGTAACTCCACATGTGAGTGAGAGTGACATTAAACCCAACTCTGGTTTTAAAAATAAGCAAATTATGGGGCACCTGGGTGGCTCAGCCAGTTGAGCGTCTGACTTGTGGTTTTGACTGAGATCATGATCCCAGGGTTCAGGGATTGAACCCTGCTTTGGGCTCCACACTGAGCATAGTATCTGCTTAAGATTCTCTCTCCCTCCCTCTGTTTCTCTCCCCTACTCGTACATGCTCTTTCTAAAGTAAAAAAAATAATAATAATAATTGTGAAAATAAAAAATAAAAATAAGTAAATTATTTGAAAAAACACTTTTAGTTGCTATTAGCAACATAATGCTTATGATATACTACAAAATAAAGTATACCAATTGGTCACTCTACAGAGCCAAACTTCCTATCTTTACTTTAGAAAACACCATACAGTGTCAGCAAGGCCAGAGAGTGAATCACATGCATCCTAATTCTGTTAGTTTCACTATCCTTTGAAGACTTCTTCACAGTGGGGAGCGGGGGGAAAAGGAAGTAATGATCACATGTGCAGCCACCCTTGATGTGCTAGCAAAGAAAGAAATATTTGCATGCATTTCTTCAACATTCTCTGTGGTAGATTTAAGATGTCTGGGTGCAAATTCCTTGACACTCCTCTCGTAGACAAGTGGGGTCTGTCCTCTCCACTTGAATCTGGCAGGCTTGTGAGTGCCTTGATCAACAGAGTAGGATAGAAGGGATACTGTGCTGGTTTCCGGTCCCATGCCTTACGAAACGGGCAGTTTCTTCTTTCTGTTTCCTGAAATACTCTCTGGAAGCCCCGAGTGCTACAAGGAAGTTCAAATATCCTGTTGCCACACTGGAGGGGCTATGGTTAGATGCTCCAATTGAAACTCAAGTCCAACCTTCCAATTCTTTCCTCTAAAGAACCGGATTTGAGACTAACGCCATTTTGGACTCATTAGAGCAGCCCATCGTCCAGCTGAATACCACCGAGTAACTACCACTGATCACAGGTGGACCAAGAAGAATCATCTACCTGAGCCCAACCCAAATTCCTGACCCATACAATCATGAAATATAACTAAATGGTTCTGGTTTTAAGTCACTAAGGTGTTGGCGGTCTATTATACAGCAATTGGTAACCAGAGCATCCTTACTCCATACTTCTTCAGTATTTTGTTTTCCCCTTTTCTCATGGTGTGGATGTATCTTGTTGCAAGCCCCATGCCACTAAAGAGAGCAAGTGTCTTTGCTTTGTTCTCAAAGTGCTCTTCTATTCAAAGAGTCAAAGAGAAGCCTACTTGACAATAAGCCCGTCATGTGTTGGTAAGAATAGAGTATTAAGAGGCAAACAACTTGCTTCTAAAGGAAGATGCGACTCAGAGGAGGAAGTACCGTGCGTTAGGGGAGCGTTTTATGGAAGTTAATTGTTTCCACCTCGCTCTTTTGCTCTTGCTAATACTGAACTAAATTTAACCTTCTTAAAGATGCATGGTGTTCATTACAGACAATGATGGCGAGTTTTGGCGCCACATATTTGCAATAGAGGACATGCAGGGTGGGGCGGAATGTTTAGCTGGTCCCGCTCTGATTCACACACCCTTTGTCCCCCTCCATCTGTCACTCCTTGCGCTCACCCTCTGCTGTCCTCATCAAAGGCGTCTCACAGCGTGCCTCAAAATCTACCTGCATCTAGATCACCTGTAAAGCTCGCCCCAAACGCTCATTCCCTGGCTCCATAAGCCTCATCAATTAGAATTCTGGACAGAAAGGCTCAGGCATCTACCACTAAAGCAAGCTCCCAGGTCACTCTCTGCCTGAATTACCATCGTTACATTTTGCCATCTTGTGCTTTTAGCTCCTCCCCACTTCCGAGCAATCCCTTCAATATTGTTGAACAGTGTTAATGTGCTGTGGTTTCTATTGCACGTCTCCTTCCCCTCCCCGTGTTCTGGCTTCAATGTTCTGTCATCGTAGGTTTCCTTTGCTTATTGTTTGACTGACGAATCAAAGAGCTCTAAATACAATGCTTAAGCCTACAGGTTTCTTTTTTGTTTATTTGTTTTCGTTCCTGTTAGGTATTTGGAGTGCTTCTCCCTCCAAGGCCTTACCACTACTGCAGCCGTTTAAAAAACAAAACAGGGACAGCCTCCGCTTCTGCTCTTCAGGTAACTGATTATAGAAACATTGTTATTATACGTACTTAGATTACCACATTATTCTTGACTTCCGTTTTGCCTCAATTAGCTGGAAGAAGAGCTGCCTGACACTGTCTTGCCCCTTCCTCTGAATATTTTGATATTTATATTATCCATCTTTCAGAACACACCTGTGTCCTTTGCACACAATCTGGTAAATATTATAATATTTAAGCGTCATGAGGGCATTGATGCACAACTGAACCCTGGACTGGCCAATCAAGACCCACAAGGAATGTGTTTCAGGAAACCAAGACGATGTGTCCTGGGCCACCTGAAAAAATATGCGGAGGCTCAGGTTACATCTGGAATTCATTCGGTGTTTGCTCCGTCCGTTCCTGATCAGTTTTCTCACCACCCTCCCCGTGAAAATTAGGGGATGTGGGTGAGTTCATTGGCATGCCCTGGTTCAATTTAGCAAGGAGCACATATTGATCACTGCCATAGTTCAAAGCAGGGCCTTGAGTGGTGAGGTGGGAGTGGGGTCTTTCAAAGCAGTAGGGAAAGAAGGGAGGAGCCCACTGGGGCCGCTGGGACCCTTGAACCCCCAGGTAATGCAGAGAATGCAGTGATTTATGAAGTATACAGCACTAAGCTACAGTATAATTGTGTGGTACAATTTAGGGCATACTGTATTTCTCCAAACACAGTGATTTCATTTCGACCTTAACAGTTACTCTGCAGTCTATAAAATATTTACTTTGCCTTTCTAAACATATACATTATTTACTGTATGGCCTATAAAATATTTATGCGATTTTCTCCAAAGATACTATATATGGTACATTATTTTTATTCACATTGTGCCCCTCCCTCGAAACGGGCGTGCAGTAAACTAGGACATTTTTTGGAAATCCAGAAAAAAGTGGCAGTAGAGAAGGAGACACCATGGAACATAGAGAAGAGATGGCATCTTCGGTTTGTTGGTTTGTTTGTTTGTTTCGTTTAGTTTTGTTTTTCAGAGAGAGAGGGAGAGATCTTGTGTGAGCATGAGCGTTGAGAGGGGCAGAGGGAGGGAAAGAGCGAGGAAGAGAGTGAGCGAGAGAGAGAATCTTAAGCAGGCTCCACTCTCAAGGCAGAGCCTGACCCGGGGCTCGATCCCACAACCCTGGATCATGACCTGAGCTGAAATCAAGAGTCAGATGTCTGCTCACCTGACTGAGCCACCCAGGTGCCCCAGAATCTTTGGTTTTTATGGTCTTGCTGTAGGCCTGTGTTGGCTGAGAAACCAAGAGACCAAGGGGAGCAAAGGGCCACCAAGTATTAGGTGCTTTGGTTTAACATAAAGAGCCGAAACAGGAACAATACACATCCAGCCAAATTTTGAAGAAAGACATGTACACACACACACACACACACACACACACACACCAAGACATAACAAAACATGAATAATTCATGATTGCCTAGAGTTCAAACTCTCCAACTTGACCCAATGACTGCTACTCTCTTACCTCACTTATTCAGGTACAGAGATATTTTCCCTGAGGGGAAGCTGAAAGTGTGAATAAGAGAATTGGGGCATTCGTTGAGAAAATTTAGGATGATAAATATCATCACCATTTGCAAATCTTTAATAAAATTTACTTAACACTCCAAGTAAACAGACTTTGCGATGGAATCGTCCCGAAGATGACATTTCTCAAATAGTGGTCGCACTCTTTGCAGCGTTTGGACTAAATACTTTGACCAGAGGCTACGTCTATGGGTTGCTAAATGTCTGGCTACAGAGTAAAAGTAATGTAGTCAACCATGAGAATGTTTTGTCTTCAAGACAGTAATTTGGTTTGAAGTTACCCAGTTAAGATCCAGACTTGGTTCACATTCGTTGGAATGCACCGTACCATTAGTCCTCCATATTATAGAGAAAATGGACTTTGTTTGCAGAAAAGCAGGATGGAGGGGGATGGTGGAGAGCTCATTAAAAACCATTTAACACTAAGCTAAATGTCAGCATACTTTGAAAGAGGCCTATTAGTTAATGTACACAAGAAGTTATCAGTACTTGTGATAAGCCAAAGAAACCAAACAGAGAAAACCATTAGATGGTACTTGGAAGACAGCTGAGCTTTAAGAAATGTTTTAGATAAATTAAATTGGGATTGACAGGAAAAACAACAACAACAACAACAACAACAACAACAACATAATTTTTACAGGGAAAGATTTTTACTGGTGTCCTTACCTGGAGCCCCAAACCCTGAGTTTTGACTGACCCTAAATGACTAACATGTCTACAATAAATTGGTGACCTCACAGGGGACCGAGGGGACATAATTACATTACAATCAGAAGTGCTTTTTTTCCCCTCTTTGTCTTTTCCTGGATATAATGGATATAATAGACAAGATCTTCACTGATACACAAAGAGTGTTATTGCTTCCAAAGAGTGTAATTCAAAACCTCCCTTCCTCAGAGAGGTCTGCTGGCATTACAGTGGAAAAGCAGTTCTGGTATATTGTTCTGATAATCTAGCTAGATCTAAGAATAACATTTAGAACCTTTAGAGTAATATTATTTCTCTCAAACGGACCTGTAGAAAATACAGGGCTGTAATCTCTGGCAAGAACATTCTATGGTGACAATTGAGAGGAGAAACATATGATGTGACGGTCGACTGGGGAGGGACACGGATAAGGAAAATAACGAGCTTACCCCCAAAACAGGCCAAAGTGGATTATTATCACTCCACAGCAAAGAAATATCTGTAGGAAGTCCCAACATTTTAATGAAAAGTAGCAATTGAGATGAGTTATAAGCCATATCATTTTAGCACAATACATTTTAGATGCAAAAAATCCAAAATGGGAATAATTACCAGCTACCACTAATGGGGACAAAAATCTGTGACACATATGCACGTGTCAAACTTGAATCAATTTAGATATGTGTGGGGCCTCCATGATTAACTAACTGAAAACCATACCTTTGGGTAATTGAATGATTTGACCTCATATAAAATTTTTGGATAAAAGCCAATTAGGGTGCCTGAGTGGCTCAGTCGGTTAGACGTCTGACTTCAGCTCAGGTCATGATCTCATGGTTCGTGAGTTGGAGCCCGCATCGGGCTCCGTGCTGACAGCTCGGAGCCTGGAGCCTGCTGTGGATTCTGTGTCTCCCTCTCTCTACCTCTCCCCCGCTCACGCTCTGTCTCTGTCTCTGTCTCTCTCTCTCTAAAAAATAAATAAAAAAAAATTGTTTACAAAAAAAAGCCAATTAAGTGGCAGAGAATATCTTTAAAGCTGATAATTTGGGTTTTAGTATACTTAATTTTAAGTTATTCTTTCTGCTAATAATTAGATAGCAGAACCTATTTTGTCTAGTAAGGCTACACGTAGTGCAGAGCAACAAAAACATGTCCTTGGCATAGGGAGGAATTCTAGTCAGTTTGCTTCTCAGTAGCAGGAAGCTATATTCACTTAGTTCATCCAAAAGTCAAACCAAATTATTGGGGCAAGAGTTAAAGAAAGAGAACTGAACAAAGTGATATCCCTTTTGTTTGTTTCAGTGTTAGCAGCTTTTCCATTAAATTCTAGTAGCATAATAATTGCTAAACATTTCATGTATTCCTACTTTTTGCCAAACACTATTCTATATTATTGACAGGTATATATTTATTCACCCTTCATAATAATCTTGTGATGCAGGTATTATTTTGATCCCCATTTCACAGACAGGGAAACCGAGGCTTAAAGTTGATAACCTGCCCAATGTCAAGTCAAATAAATGGTAGGGTCAAGGTTTGAATATAGGCACATTATCTTGCATCTTGGTTTAACCCTACTGTCCTGATAAAGTCGTCCTCAGACAGCCCAATTTCAAAACCTTTGTTTACCGAACTTAAATATTTATTTGGAAAATACTTATTAATTTTTATATTTTAGTAGATATAAAGGGAAACAGTTATTACATGATATGGCTATTGAAACATTTAGAAGAAAATGCAGAATCAAAAAAAGAAGTGTGTCAATGGCCAGGGTGTAGGATGTTTGATGCCGGAAGTAAGACAGACATAAAAATGTATAAAGAAAGAAACTGCCTCCTTCTAGTCAGCTAGAATTATACACAAAGCATATTATCCTCAGAGAAGACCTCAAAGAAAAGGAAGAAGGACAACAGTTAAGGGGAAAGGTGAATTGTTCCCTGTTTGTTCTAAATCTTGATGACTGGCTTGGTGACCTCTCTCCCCAGGCCAGGAGCCCAGTGAAACTTCGACAGTGACATTGCTTTGATATCTGTAGATCAACCTTTGGCCTCTTGGCATTGCATATTGGATATCTGTTAGAAGAATTCTTTGTAAGTGGCTATTAAAGATACCGTATTATAAAGCAGGCAAGACAACATCTCTGGACCAAGTTTGCCCTGGTTTAAAATAAAGATTGTTTGTGTCCTGTTGAAAATGTTATTAGATTTATTGTAAGGATAGCTGAGTTTAAATTTTGGCCTTTCCACTGATTATATATTTCATTTTCTGAAAGATCCCCAAACATTTCTCTAGGTTTTTTTCTGGAGTATTTAAAAAAATTATAATGAATGACTAAGTTTTCATTATTCCACAGTGTAGTGTTAGAGTGGCAAATCAGTGAAAGTATCATTTGCCTCCGTTTATTAAATGTTGAAAAATTAGATCATAACCTTTTTTCTCTCATTCAAGAATGCTATCATACATACAATGAGTGCACAGTTCAAGTTCACACACATCTATTAGCACATTATCTGCCTGAAGTACACTAAATGTTTGTAGGGCATCAGAAAGAAGAAAAAAAAAAAAAACAATACCATACAACAAAGCTATCATTCATTAAATATGTCATATCATTTTAAAGTCTAATACTTGAAATTATAGTATTTTGGGGCAATATGCATGGATAATGAAGGTCAGCAAAAACCCAAAATGACTTCATTCAAAAGGCAGTGGATTTCAACTTTGTTGCTGCAATAATTTGAAGGCCAGATCACCTCTTATTGGCATCTTTTTTTTAAAATTTTTTTTAATGTTTATTTATTTTTGAGACAGAGAGAGACAGAGAATGAACGGGGGAGGGTCAGAGAGAGGGAGATACAGAATCTGAAACACAGCTGTCAGCACAGAGCCCGACGCGGGGTTTGAACTCACTGACTGTGAGATCATGACCTGAGCTGAAGTCGGCTGCTTAACTGACTGAGCCACCCAGGCATCTTACTGGCATCTTAAATTAAACCCAGTTTGACTTTAAGAAACAGAAAGCTTTTGGTTCTGTACCCCACACAAAAAATGCCTATAAGGCAAGCTTCCAAATATAGGGATTAAAGCATAATTGGTTGTCTTGTGAACTGGGGCTAGGCGAATGTAAGAAACGGGATCAGTTCTGGGTCTCCCAAGGGTCACAAATGTCATTGCTCCATCTTTCAGGGTCTGTGTGCTTTATTTCAGCTCTAATTATCTTGATATTATTGGCCTCATCTTTCACTGGCCTGGCGTCCATTGCTTAGACATGGTCCAATACCATAGCCCCCGGTTTGTTTCCCATTTGCCAACTTTTAGCCCAAATCTCAACTGGGGAAACATGTCTACTTCCAATGGGTCATGCGCATCTGAACCTGCAGTTCTGGAGAGGAGGAGGTGAGCAGCTCAGCATTTTAATATAAACTTTATATTTGGAAAGGTTAAAACGTAGCCATTGTTTCATTATTCACATCACAGAAACTAAATAAAACTCCACCAAACTTTACTGGGAAACAAAAAGAATAGAATTAAAATTTAGGGACATACTTCACTGAAGTCTCTGTTTCTGTGCCTTTTAGTTCTGATTCAAGAGACAGTGAGAGTCATCCTGACTGATTTTTGCCAGCCAGTGAACCAATGGGTGTTGGGGCAGTGTTTTCCACCGACTGCTGTTTTCCATGTTCTCCAAAGAAGAATCATGTGATACAAACTTGAACTATCCCTTCAACGGGCGATAGAGGTGTGTAATTCCCAGAGAACATTATAGGTGACCAGTTTTCCCTCCCAAAACTGTTAACTAAGCAGGTGCAGTGATCAAATTTCATAAAAAGATACATTTTGAATTTAAATTTGAAGAAAGGGGTATAGCTTTAAATCAAGAATTGAGAAGATCGCATTCCGGGTAGGAGATATTTCAAAAACAAAAGCATCCCAAATGGACTTTATGCAGTGGGGACTTTATGCATTTTGAGGATAATGGGTATGCTAATGGTTTACAGCCCATTAGCTCTTGAGGTAGAGCCTGAAGCAGTTTTGGAACCAAAATCACAGATGCAATGGCTCCCAGGACCACTCTCTCTGCTGCCAAGGAACATTTCTGTTAGGAAAAAATTCTTCCCTGAAAGCTATCAAGTTTACAATATATATTTACCATTAGGAAGGTATGGTTGGAGCCTGTTGGAAAGGAGGAAGCTACCGGCTTACTCATTGTCTCAGCAGATTTTCTTCCAAACATGTTTTTTCCAACTTGAAATGGAAACAGATATACACTTATCTCTAATGTCTTTAAAATTTCCAAAAAAGAAAAAAAAAAAATGTGCTGAGATAAACCTTTCCTTCCTTCCTTATTTCAAGGAGGTAACTTTTCCTTGGAAGCAAGAAGGCCAAATGGAGCAAAAAAGAAGAGGGGTGTGTGTGTGTGTGTTTGCGTGTGACTGCCTTAGTTGGGAGGACAGAGCACAGAAGAAAGGAGGAGGTTAGAGAGGACAATAAAAGCCAGCTTATCTTTATAATTTTACCTCCTGGGGTCATTCCATGTGACCTCTTCCTAACATATCTTAAAAGATATGGGGGAAGGAAAGATGGTGTGAGGGGTTCCAAGATTCTAGGGAGATACAGAGGAAATTATTAACTTTATTTGGTGAAGCAAAATGCTTCAGAAAACCACGGAGTTCCCAAGTGGGGGAAGAGAATGCTCCTTGGATTTCTTTTCCCCCAAGGCTGACATCCTTGTGTGATACTTACATGCTACGTTAGAATGACTGACACAGAGGGATTATGTGCAGCACTTTTATGGCTCTCATTCATTTCTCCTGTTACATAGAGAAATGGAGGGTCTTTATCTCATGTAAATTTGTGACGAGGTCCTCCGCGCAGGCCTGCTGAGACAGCTCCCAGTGTGCCCATTCTGACTTCTCTCTGTCCTGTCTTCCAGGCCATCATCGTCAGTTTATTTTGCCTTCAGGCTGAACAGGGCCTCTCCCTTCCTGTCCGTGCTTTGTCACTGCTCAGTCAACAAGTTATCAGCTCTCCTCTCTGCAGATCTCCTCCTTTGGCCTTGCTTTCAAATGCATACATATCCAGGGTTGTCCAGGGGCGTCCCATCAGCCTTGTGGAATCATCTATTGCTTATTCTGCAGGCTCGAGGAAGACTTTTGCACATTCCTTTTGGTTGTGGGCAACCTGGCTTTCAGAGGCCTCTGAGAGGGAGGAGAGCTGTTTCCCAGGGCTCACACAGGCCAGAAGTTATTGGCTTAGTGAAAGCTGTTACTTTGTTTTAAGAACCGGCATGAGTCTGTTATTGTTGGGTACCCCAGAGGCTAATCACTCAGAGGGAGTTTGATCCTGTCCTGTCTGAGAGAGAACACTGCAGAGCCTTTGTCTCCCCGCTGCCTTCCTACCACACAGCCTTGTACCTCCTGCCTGGGGCTTCCCAGCATTCCCTGGCCCACCCTCCCTGGGGCCGAGCAAAACCTCACACCGGGAACTCACAGAGGTGGAAGGGGGAGGGGGCTTGAAATCTTAAAGGAAATTCATCAGGTTGTCTCAAAGTACAATAGTGTTATGGGTGTCCCTCAGTTTGTTTTCTGTCGCTCTATATTCATGCGAGTCTTGCTGTACAGGATTTTAAAGACATTTTTTTCATTCCTCTATTGTGAAATGCAGTGTGCACTTAGAAAAAGTACATAAAGCATATTGGTTCAGGTTAATGAAATAGTGAAAAGCAAACAGCTACATACTTACCACTTTATTATTTAAAATGCTACTATTTTCAGGCCAAAAACACAGTCCCTTTAAAACAGTCCCTTTTGACTTAGGGAAAGCAATTAGGGATATATAAGTAAAAATATTAACTTGGTTTTAATATCTCGATGGTGCCATTGTTATTTTATGTTCCTACATTCTGCTGAGCGATCAACTCAATTACTTGCCTGAGAAGCAACCACTCCATGATTACCCAGGACAGAATTTTTCTTCTAGGTTACCTTCCCTTATTAAACTGCTCTATTTCAGGACTTCGTCCTTCTTCTGCAAGACTTAACTAGGGAAAGCAAACTGATCTGCATAGTAGGGTAGGAAAAACACGATTCTTGATATTTTTAAAGTAAACCAACTGCACATGTCCCAGCGAGTCTACTGGATATTCCATGTGAATTACTTTTGGAGCGTTCAAAGTTACCCGTTACCATGAATACTTCTACAGACTGACTAAAGTGAAATCTTCTCACATTAATAGATATTTAATGTGTGCCCACTACGTGCTAGGCATTGCTCTAGATAACTGAGCTGTCTGAGCAAAGAAACAAAGGTCCTTGCTCTTATGGAGTTTATGTGATAGCAGTCAAGAAATGGGCTACGGGTGCCTGGGGTGGCTCAGTCCGTTGAACACCTGACTCATGATTTTGGCTCAGGTCATGATCTCACGGTTCATGAGATCGAGCCCCAAGAGAGGTTCTGCGATATCAGCATGGAGTCTGCATGGGATTTTCTTTCTCTGCCCCTCCTGTACACGCGCATTCTTTCTCTCTCTCTCAAAATAAATAAATAAACGTTTAAAAAAACGTAGGAGGCTATAACAATAAACATAATATACACATAACTTACACAGTATGATAGAAAGTGAGGAGTGTTGTTGAAAAAAAGAAAACACAGAGCGGGGTTATAGAATCGGGAGTGCAGGGTGGGGGGTGGGGGCAGAGTCCTGTATTCAATAGGCTTGTCAGGGTAAGTCTTTTTGAAAAGGTATGATCAAATTCTGGAAGAAGGTGGGGGAGTTAGTCATAGAGGTATCTCAGGGAGGAACATTCCAGAGAGGTAGAGGGAGTAGCTTAATCAAAGCCGTCAGATGATGACATTACAAGGGTGTCAGAAGAAAGGCAAGAAGGCCAGAGCACAGTTGCTGGAGGTGAGTTCAGAGATCTGGGATCCATTTCACATCGGGCCTTGTGGGTCACTTTAGGAAAATGGTGAGCCCTGCCAGGATTTCCAGTACAGAAAGGCATGATCTGGTTAACTTGTTAAATAGGTGTGCCAGTAATGAAGCTACTGCCTCCCAGTTCCAAACTCAGCCCTCTCACCTTGGCCTCGTGATGCTGGGGTTGAGACTCTGCAAACCAACTATCTGCTTGGCCTAGTTGCTCTGTTAGATTCTGCCCATAGGCTGCTAGAGTGGAGGGGGAAGAAGGGACTTCCTGCTTCCGGTTTGCTTCCTGTTCCCATAGCAGCATAGTCCCTCCCTTGGTAGCCACCGGCGGCTTCCAGTACCCACGGGACTAGCCCAACTCAATCTCAGGAACACCAGCACCTGCTGGTCACCACCCATCCTTAAAGGTCTGAGTTACTATGTGGTAACATTTTCAACCTCTTTCCTCTATTCCCCAGTCATGGCAGCTGCATCCTGCTCTTTCTACCTCCATCATACCTCTTTTTTGCCTTTTCAATGACTCAGTTAACAACTTTATATCCAGTTAGCAAATACTTATATTAAATTCTCCCTGTTAACAGAACGGGTGTGATCCCAGTGCTCCCCCCACTCCCACCCCCCGGGGAAAGGAGGAGAATGGATTTGCCATCAACCAGGATGAAGGGAGCTGTGAATGGAGCAGATTTGAAGGGAAATTTCAAGAATCCAGCACTGGCGGGGCACCTGGTGGCTTAGTTAGTTAAGCGTGGGACTGTTCATTTCGGCTCGGGTTAGGATCTCACGGTTTGTGAGATTGAGCCCCCGTCGGGCTCGATACTGACAGCACTGAGCCTGCTTGGGATTCCCTTTCTCTCTCTCCCTCCTCTCTCTGCCCCTCCCCTGCTGGCCTCTCTCTCTCTCTCTCTCTCTCTCTCTCTCTCTCAAAATAAATACACTTAAAAAAAAAATCCAGCTTTGGACACGTTGCTTAGATATAAATAGAGATGTCAAGTAGGCAGTTGGATATCACCGCAGAGCTAATTTTCATTCCTTTCTATATAGCCTTTGGTCATGATCACACCTTTTGTTACACTAGGAATGTTCACTGAATGATTTACGTTCTTCATGTTAAATTAATTTTAAGGATTTAAATCATTTGGCTAAGAACACAGATGTCAGCATTAGACAGAACTTGGTTTGAATCCTGGCTCTTTGGTTGATCTGTGATATTGAATAAGATATTTAACCTCTTGAAGGCTTAATTTCATGAACTGTAAACACAGGGGTGATAATGCCAAAGTTTAACAGTAATTGAAAAGTACAAATTAAATGATATGCAGTGGGGAGCACACAGTCCTCTTTGAGAGTGAAATGTCCCCCTCAGTTTCCTTATCTGTAACATGGGGATAATATCTATTTTATAGGCTTTTGGGGGGGAGTTACATCTGAACAACTCATGTAAATCACGTTACACAGAGTCTTCTCAGCAGGCACCCAATAAATTTGATTTTCATTCTTGGCATACTATTTCATCTAATCCTCATAACCTCTCTCTCTCATTTACAAATTTAACAGCATTTTTCAAAACATGTTCCATAAAGCATTAATTCCAGAGGAAGTTAATAGGGGTAAGCACAATAAAAGAAAGCCACAAACGTTTGTTTAAGGAAGAGTAGCTAGGGTGTTTGGCTGTGCAGTTATGATCAACATGAAACTGTATTTTTATCCCTGACCTACCCCTTATACTGAATTTCATGAGGGTACTCTTTTTCGGGCTGCGGACTGACTACTTTGACAGGCCAATAACTTGTTTGCTCATTCTTAGTAACAGGCGGTATCCCTCATTTTAAGTCGTAAGCGTCACATATTGTAAGTTTCAGGTCCCATATTATGACGTTTGGTCCCAGGCAGTCGGCAACAAAGCACACATCCTGACTGGTCTGTAGTTAGGCATCTCCGCCTTCTAGAGTCCTTTGCCCTTCTTACTCACTACCCCCCCCCCCCCCCCCTTTGGCCAGAGGAAGCTCTTCTTGGATCAACTGAAGGGTCCCAAAGAATGACAGCATCTTTTCCAATGGACTGTTTTTCCTTCCAAAGTTAAGTCAGAGGAACACATTTGTTAAGTATCTCTGATTAAATCCAATGAATCACTTCCTCGTTATCAGGCCCTAGACACTTGGGACCCAGATATGGTCATTCCCTGCTACCAGGAAGCACCAACTTAGGTTTCAGGGAAGAGAGAAATTCTAGGTGGTGGTGTTTGTGAGAGAGTACAGCATTCGGATTAAGGTCATACACTCTGTACCCAAGTCCTAGCCCTACTTCTTGCTAGTGGGGAGTATGAACAAGTGCCCCAGCCTCTCTGAGCCTGACTTCCGTCTCTGAAAAGGGGACACAAACAGAACTGTGTGGGGATAAAAGGAGTTGACACATGTAAAAGACTCAGGCTAGAGGCTGATATAGTTCAGACGCTTGGTGGTAGCTGTTAATATTAGCAAAGTGACCATTTGGGTAGAAGAAACACAGGAACCTCATAGTTAACTGCTGAGCTGGGTGTTACTGCTAAAGTGTGAAGCAGGGGTTGAGAAAGTGACAGCATAAGTCACAGAAGTCAAGACAGATACTGCAGAAGAGGGAAGAATGGGCCTGGGCCTTAATGGAGAAATTTATGCTACTTCTGCGTTCTTTGTTTTGCTTTTGTTTACTTATTTATTTATTTTGAATGAGGACCAAGAGAGCCAGGGGTAACAACACTATCGAGAAAGAGGCAGCCATTTCTGTTTCTACTTTTCTGGAGGTCCATGTAATTACCTTCTGAGTGGAAAACTGGCTTTAGTCTGTTGCTGAGTGGGTGGGATGTTATCTTGTCATGGCTGCTCTTTAACTATAGATCTTTTGTTCATTACCCTAAGTTAATTTTTTTTTTATTGTTTCACAAAGAACATAGGCATGATTCTCCTTTCTACATTTGGTATTTATATCACTAGCCTTATTATATAATGTAGCTTTTGAAATAATTTCAATTTGAATCAAGTTCTTATTTTCTTTGAGCTACTAGTTTCCAAAACCATAACTGCAATACCAATTGACATATAATTTTAGAGGCTGCCATAAAAGGCAAAAGAAAGGATCAGATATTGAGTATTCACTACCCAAAAAAGATTACTGTAATTATTTCTTTTTTTTTTTTTTTAAAGACATGACTAGGAACTTGGATGAGACATTTATCAGTGCAAATGATCAATGAGATAAACAAAAATCATTCATTGAAAAGGATCATTGCTTATCACTCATACTTTCAGAAATGAAGAGAAGCATTCCAGTTTTGTGGATTTACTTCTCCTGTAATTCACTGTGCTTTTAAAATGAGAAGCTTGGCAGCACAGAAATTTAGACTCACATTTCTATCTATAAATCACCAGTTTGTCCTCTATGTTGACAGTTTCTGTACCAAATTGAAAGATTTCAAAGTGTTCCAGCAACAAAATGTAAGAAATTGCAGGACACATAAATTTCCAGTGTTTTCTACCTACGTCAGCAACATAATTTTAGCAAAATACAGACAAGGGTACTGAAGTGCCAAGATGGAAAACTAAACTAAAATAAGGTAAATATCAAAACAGAATTCAAATAAGGGGTGTTCGTGGATAATCCAACTAATTATTTGGAGACGCCATTCTGGCTTAAGGAGCTGCCTGCTAGTTAGCTAAATGAAGGCTAGTTAAGCTGGAAATGTAAAAGAAAAGGTGCAGACTTTAAAATCAAGGATCAGATTCTTAAAAGTCCTATTTTGAGCAAACGTCGTATCTTCCATCAGTCAACTAGTAAGCTGTCACAATGACATGGGCCAAACACTTTGTGAATCATGAGGGAGAAAAACACGTTGAATAAACTTTGGGCCTGCCCTCAAGGAGCTTATAACTTGGTAGTTTTGTGATTAGAAACATTAAAACAACTTTTTTAAAGTGTAAGATGCAAATGGAGGTGTACTTATGCAATTAGGAAACTATGGGACCACCAGCCTAACCGTCTCCGGGATCTAAGAAGAAATGTTCTCACCACCATTTTCCTCACAAATTTAACAGGAGTATCTGTGTTGCCTTTGGTGACCCTTAAATGGAGCAAGCCAACTTTTTCATGAATAGCCTATTCACACACAAGGATCTGGACCTTTATATTGACTTTTACCATTTCTAATTATTTTTTACAAGTGATACAAAAGGGGGAGGGTGGTGAGAAAGGAAAAGAATTTTTAAAATCAACTCCTGAAAAATGACATAGTTTCACTTTTCTCTTTCATTTAATTTAAGTGCCTTGGCCATCGCCTTTATATTGTACTTATTTGTAACGATCAGTTAAATTGATGGATAGCAGAAATAGTAAATTTAATAGATTGTGCTTAATATTTTGCTCTTGAGCTAATGTTCTTCCAAATTAGTTAGGTTGAAATGATTATGTCTTCCTTTACAACTGCCTCAAATTCTAAAAAATCCTTGTACCTAGATTAAGGACATTGAAAGGAAATGTAGCAGGAGGAACGGGCTGAGTGTTATAGAGAGTAATATCGTAATGCATTGTTATTGCTTTATTGATTGGAGTGGATCTATTCTCTTGTTCATTTTCATAGGCGCTCCCATTGTGACAGCAATTGTGAAAACTGCAATATCTCTCTTATTCACAGACCTCTGTTTAGCGGAAATCTTAAATCTTGCTATAAAGCGTTTTAGACCAAATATGAATTATTTTTTGGAGAGCTGACAATAATTCCTTTGCCTCCTAGGTATTCTTCGTAGCGTACCGAATTTAAATGCTTTGGAAAAATAAGATAAAAAGAGAGAGAGGCAATCCATAAAAGACTCTTAAACACAGAGAACAAACTGAGGGTTGCTGGAGGGGAGGTGGGGGGGATGGGCTAAATGGGTGATGGGCTTTAAGGAGGGCACTTGTTGGGATGAGCACTGGGTATTATACGTGAGTGATGAATCACTAAATTCTATTCCTCAAACCATTATTACACTATATGTTAACGAACTTGGATTTACATTTAAAAAATAAAAATAAACAAATGCTTCGGTTGAAAAACGTATATGTTTTAGATATATATGTCATATTTATAATATATCAAATGTATGTTCTGTGGTTCATATGACTAGAGATTCCTGCTGAGGATAATTGAACAGACTTGGTATTTAAAAGATCACAATAATGAAAATGGACATTAAAAACCATGGAGTGGGCTTCAAGAGGGCATCTGCTACAGAGAGCATTTCTAGGCTTTATATTCACATTAAAACAGACGAGCCACAGAAGGAAGGTGGGAACTCTGGTTTGCGGGCAAAATCAACAATAGCATTTTCACAATCACTGTTCTCCCTTTGAATCCATGCTTTTCTTCAGACTTTCTGAAAACCACCAGGGCTTTCTTTATTCATCTCCTGGCTCTGTTTGTGGTTTGCAGAGGTGTCATTGTTCTTAGCCACATCCTGTTTTCCCTTAGATGGCCTTTTAGGTTCAGTGGGAGTAACTAGAAGGTCAGCTTTGTTGTCTTTTATGATGGACAAAAACACTATAGTTCAGGAAAACCAGATGCCAACCTTGAACGGCTTCTTTGGGTTTGCAGTTTTGCAACTGAACTTTATTTCCCACTAACAGTAATTACTGCAAAAACGCACGGGTGCTGGGTTGGGGGATGGCATTTCTCATATTTAGAAGGAGGTAGAATTATTTGTGCTCAGTAGTAGTTGGTTTGCTTTGAAGTATAACTCAATTCACAATTTATCCTTCCTCCCCACCCCCCCCCCCCCGAGTGGTGACCTGTCTCAGGAAAATATTTGGGGGAAAGGAGTTTGTCTTGTCTCTGCCAGACTGTTAGAAGTTCTTCCGGGTGTTCTGTCAGCTGAGGGGCACCAGGACAGGCACCGCTGTGGAGCATGGCTGCTGGCTACGACAGACCTCGGGAAAAGTGTGTGAACGTGGGTAGGTCTCTTCACCCTTCCGGCTGCGTCCCTGCCGTCTCACCACTCCACGAAATTATTTTAGACGGCGTAACATGAGCGATGGTATTTAAAATGGCACACGACATACGATTTTGCACATGGTTCAAGAACCAGGCACAGCCTTGGCAGTCTGTTGGCATGCTCACCTCGGCGCACAGCCTTGCAGCCTTTGTGTCTGTGACTCCCTTACTCAGTGTAGGGAAGCTCCCACCTCAACACAGTCTTCCTCTAGGCCTCCCTCAGTCTCATTCTTCCCATGGCACGTTTCCCCGAATCTGAGTTAAGCACCGGGTAGGCTTTGCCTCTCCAAGGTCCTAAGGAAGAGACCAAAGTGGTCCTTGACCACCCAACCCACCCACCCCCGAGACCAGACCTCTTAGGTATCTCTTTATCAGTGGAGGTTTGAGATATCTATTTTATTCTTCTAAATGTCCAGTGGGAACTCTTGGGTCGAACTCCCATTTTTCCCAAAGACCAACACGACTTTTCAGATTTTTTTAATCTTAATACTTAAAGAGAAGTTTTTCACTCGTCCTCTAACATGCACATCACCATTATTAGCACAACCCGTTCCTTTCTTTGATGCCTCCCAACTCTCCTGCAAACACAAAACAAAAACATAAACTAAAAATGCCAAAGACTTCTTAATGGCTCCTCCTCTGGCTGTATAAAGCCTCAGCCAAAGCTTTGAAAATACTTCCTGAGTTTCTGACTGGGTGGGTATGGTTATGCGTTTTCCTTTTCCCAGTTGCATTTGCAAAGAAAGCCATTTGTGAGTTTGCACAGTTTACAACAGATTAATTTCTGTATGCTTGATGGTGTGTGGGCAGAGTATCAAGCTTGAAATGTTCTAGAAGGCCTGGGTGAAAATTGCACCTTAACTATTTACTTGCTGTTTAATTTCACAGTTTTCTTAAATCCTTAGTAGATCCAGTTTCCTTTTGTGTAAAATATTAGTAACAGTGCTCATCTCATGGTTATATTAAGGTTCAATGAGATCATTTAAATGAGAACGGGGGCCCCTGTGTGACTCGGTTGGTTAAGTGTCCCACTTCAGCTCAGATCATGATCTCAGCGTTCGTGGGTTCGAGCCCCACATCGGGCTCTGTGCTGACAGCTCAGAGCCTGGAGCCTGCTTCGGATTCTGTGTCTCCCTCTCTCTCCGCCCCTCCTCCATTTGCATTCTGTCTCTGTCTCTGTCTCTGTCTCTCTCTCAAAAATAAATAAATATTTTTGAAAATTAAAAAAAAAATAAATGAGAGCAGTTAACATAATGCCTGGGTAAGGGCTCGATAAATATTGAACAGTGAATCTATGTTTGGTTTTGCTGTATGATGATAGGTTATTTCTAACCTAATGAACGCAAACTTTAAATCAGATTGTTAACGACTTGCAATTCTGACCGTGTTTCCATTTTCTCCCTAATCTGACAATGCCATGTGGTATTAGAGCTTTTACTTTCACATGCAATTTTTTTTTTTTTAGAACTTCAATAACAATAATAATTGATGGGATCCTAATCAATCATATCTCATAGGCAGATATTGGGTTATGATCATTTCACTTGAATTTTTACGCAGGGACTCTTCTGGGAACACATGATTAATTTTCCTCATTTGCTACTTATAATGACAGGACTAGTCCCCACTTAGCGAGCCAATAAATAACTGTGGTTAGGCGGCTGGAAGATTAAGTGCCTAATATACATTATCTCATTTAATCCCTGCTTCAGCTCTAGGACGTTGAGAATTATAACATTGTTTTACAGAGTGGGACGCTGAACCTCAGAGAAATTGGAGAGCTGGCATGGGTTTTCACAGCTGGAAAGTGGGAGGGCTTTATGTGAAGCCATTTCTGACACCTATGCTGAAGCATCTAATAACTCCACTAAACAGTGCACAAATCTCACCACCTCCATAATTTCCTCTGACGGTATTCTCTTCACGTAACAATTTATTCTGCCTTCTCACGACCAAGCCCAGCTGACTCCCTGATCTACTGCGAGAGAAACATGGCATTCCCAGATGGTGACCAGCTTTGCCTCTAGACTTCCCCGTAAGGAGACCGCGTGCTTCCACTCTGGGCACTGAAATCCGGGTTGCAGTAGTCACACAAGACCATGCGTGTCAGGATCCTGCCTTCGGTAATACTGAGACAAGACCTTTCAACTAGTTATTGTGAAACAACAGAGAAAAAAAAAAGCATTGAGGGTGAACCCACGCTCTGGTGCCCAAGTGTCAGCTTGAGGGGATTTCTCACCAGCCAGGCTGAAATGTCAACCTGACTGCAACACACGGGGAGATGATAACATTTCTAGTCAAATGTGGCTGAAGAGCACGGTCTCTTCTTCGGTCTCATAAAAAAAAAAAAAAAAAAAATCGTCTGCTGTTGGTATCCTCCTTTGCTTTCCGTCCATCTTGCTGTGCGACACCACTCTGATCCAAATGCCATGTTCTTCGGGCAGGACTTCTAAAAGCCAATCCTCTGCCTGTTTAAAAAGTTTTTTTTAGCGGTTATTTATTTATTTATTTATTTAAATTTGTGTGAAATATGATCATTTATTTTTGAGAGAGAGAAAGCGAGGGAGTGGGGAAGGGCAGAGAGCCAGAGGAAGACACGGAACCCAAAGCAGGCTCCAGGCTCCCAGCTGTCAGCTGTCAGCACACAGCCCGACGCGGGGCTCGAACCCACCAACCGGGAGATCATGACCTGAGCCCAAGTCGGACGCTTAACCGACTGAGCCACCCAGGCGCCCCTAAGGTTTACTTATTTTTGAAAGAGAAAGAGACGGAGTGAGAGAGAGAGAGAGAGAGAGAGAGAGAGAGAGAAAGAGCGAGAGAACGAGCGGGAGAGGGGCGGCGAGAGGGAGACAGAGGATCCAAAGCAGGCTCCGCGCTATGATCGCAGCGCCCGATGCAGGGCTCGAACCCAGGAGCCACGACCAGAGCGGAAATCAAGAATGGGCTGAGCTACCCACGGTCCCAACCCTCTGCCTGTTTCAAAGCAATGCCTCAAGGCTCAGCCTTTAAATATAGTTGCCTCAAGAACTTTTTACACAGCTCTAATTATTTTTTACCTGGCTTTGTAGACACGTGTAAGGTTCGCTTTCTTCTAGGGCCTAGTGCAGGGACATGCTATGTGAAAATGCTTTCTGTTTCTCAGATCTTATGGGCCGGCTGTGATAACGGTCAGAAAGACCACTCTGACTTTCAGCTGACAGGGACACTTTCCCTCACTCTTCATAAATCTTTTACTCCATTCTACTTCCTGTAGTCCAGCGTCAGAAATCCCCTCTGTCTACGGAACCCTGGGACGTGCTGGTTCTTTCCCTGACCGTGTCCTCACCGAGTGTGCTGTATTATCACATAAAAATCCCTGAGCTAGTTAGTGTCTTAATTCTTTCCGCTATAATGTAATTTAAATTTGAGAGCCACAACCGAGCAAAACTGGACATTTAACCCAGTCGGGAATAGGATAGGTCTTCATAAACAGGCGCACTACTGAAAAAAAAACTTAGATTTGACTACATAAAAACTTCAGCATTCTGTGTTCAGTAGTGACAACTGAGTAATCATAAAATAATTAGGCAAATGAGAAACTGACAGACATCTTTGCCACTTCGAATGCATGAGTTCTAACAAATTAGTGAGAACAATGCAAGTGGACTGTGAGAGAGTAGTCAAAGAACATGAAGAGACCGGGGACCAAAAAAGGAACTTTAAGATACTGACTACACGGAAAATGTCTGACTCTATCAGAAATGAGAGCAATAAAAGTATTTCACTTATGAAAATAGAGGTAAACTTGTATATCTACACATATATCTTTGAGGATGAAGAAATAGGGGTGCTCACCCCGCTGGTGAGAATGATCATGGTACAGCTTGTCTGGATGCCATTCATTTTTTTTTTTTTTTTAATATTCATTTCTTTTTGAGAGAGAGAGAGAGGCGGGGAAGGGCAGAGAGCAAGGGAGACACAGACTCTGAAGCAGGCTCCAGGCTCTGAGTTGTCAGCACAGAGCCTGGCACGGGGCTCGAACCCACAGACCGTGAGACCATGACCTGAGCCAAAGTGGGATGCTTAACCGACTGAGCCACCCAGATGCCTCTGGATGCCCTTTGAAAATAGTTTTGCAAGTTGCTAAATATGTTCTTGCCACTTGGTGTAGTAACTCACTGTAAAAAACGATCCTGAGAAAAGAATCTGGGACGCACATTGGAAAATGTAAGTTGCAGACTTAATTATTATTATTATTTTTCATATAGTTTATTGTCAAATTGGTTTCCATACAACACCCAGTGCTCATCCCAACAGGTGCCCTCCTCAATGCCCATCACCCATTTCCCCCTCTCCTCCACCCCCCCCTTCCACCCTCAGTTTGTTCTCTGTATTTAAGAGTCTCTTATGGTTTGCCTCCCTCCCTCTCTGTTTGTAACTATTTTTTTCCCTTTCCCTTCCCCCATGGTCTTCTGTTAAGTTTCTCAAGATCCGCATATGAGTGAAAACATATGGTATCCGTCTTTCTCTGCCTGACTTATTTCACTTAGCATAATACCCTCCAGTTCCATCCACGTTGCTGCTAATGGCCAGATTTCATTCTTTCTCATTGCCAAGTAGTACTCCATTGTGTGTATAAACCACATCTTCTTTATCCTTTCATCAATTGATGGCAGACCTAATTATAACAGTGAAAATTTGAAAATAATATGTGTTCAGATGAAAGGAAAGGAGTCTGTACATAAGGAGGGAAGATCTAAAACAATTTCAAACCATGCTTTAGAACAATATTTAGTGCTACAGGATAATGCTGACTTTGAATTGCTAAGTGAGAAGAGATGTTACAGAGTAGTACTTGTAATGAGATGCTAGCTGGAGGAAGTTGCAAATATAGATATGAATATGCACAGAAAAGAAACAAATACTCCAAAATATTAATAAAAATGAACTTTTAATGGGTATTGAGATTTAGCACTAATTTTTATTTTTGGGTGGTACTGCTTTTCATCTATGGCCATTTACGACTTGGGAAAAGATGAATGTATTTTAAAAATATATATTTTTTTGTTTTAAAGACTTTGTACCTTATCAAAATTACGAGGATGTAATGCACTTTAGATGAGTGTTTTCCTTACTTGTTATCCAGATGTCTTCATTAATATTTCTAGATTTCTAGAATAAATCTACTTTATTCTTCTTTTGTTTCCAGAATATGTTCATGAACCTGTATTTCTCACTCTGAACTCAGAAATAAGGTTAAAGACAGCCATCACCTTCTTCTTTTATGCAGGCAGCAGAACATATTTTTAATAGTCCTGTTTTAAATCCCTCTTGCTAGAAACATTTATTTAACCTCTAACTCTGCTCTACTGAGACGTTTTTGTTTACACCAGGTTAGACCTTGACCTTCCCACCCCTATCCTCAGAGGGAATTGTTGTTGTTGTTGTTGTTGTGCTTTCAAAAAGATTTGATTGAAATTGTTTTGGCTGATTCTTTTAGGTTTGGAAATAGCCAAAAGCAACTTTACTTTGGACTGTTTGGGGAAACTTTATTTTTTCCTCCTCTGGCTCAAGGAGATTTCATTATGAAAGTGTAATTATACAGTCAGTGAGTAAAGAAGGTGTCAAAAATGCCCCCACCAAGCTTGAGTGGTAAATGTCATCCATTGTCATTGCTTACAACTGATCAGCCATCTCCTGTTTCTTTGGAGGCATGACTACACCAGAGTGAGGAGCTTTACCTGGGCCCATCATCACCTTCCAATTTGTTAGGATGAGGCTTGGGTCCAGTTGTAGGCAACTAGCTTCTGGTAGCCTCCCATAGAGACATCCTCAAATACTTCTCGAGGATTTTGGAAGAGATGCGAAGAACTTTCTTTCTGCAGGAATGCCAGGGGTAGGTACAGATGTTTTTAACTTATTCCATGAAAAGTGAGAATATTGTAGCTATGGCTAACGTATTTAGTTATATACAGGAAAAATGTAAGAAGGAAGAATGAGTCCAAATAATTTCCACCCACCTCTCAGCCCCCAGACTCAGAAAATATTCTGAAGGTTGCCACTATATCTACAGATTTCCCATGTATCACAGACCCCTCCCCAGCATACAGGGCAATAGCAGAGGCCACAATGGCCACACTGCTCTGATCCCCTCTTCCTGTTGTGGGCTCTCCTGACCAATTATGACTGAGAATATTTCAGGTATACTCAGGGATACCGTCCTCTCGATTCCCACATGGTGCTCGTATTTTTTCCTCTCTAATTCTGCCTCCTGTGGTGATGTTTGGCCTTGATGACCCTGATGACCTTGAAGCATACTGAGGGCCAAGGTCAGTTCAGCATGATGTGGGCACTGACAGAGCTAGCTCCTGCAGGACCAGGTGGTTTCTCAGCATGGTAACTGCCCAAGCTCTGGACTTGGACAACCAAGTCTCCACAGTTTACTAGTTGAGTGAGTGACGTTGGATTCTTAACCTCTGTGGTAGCGTTTACTGGCTGTCTCCCACTATCGACAGACTCCTTCACCAGCAGAATTCAGAGCAACGTGCCCAGCAAAAACATGACCGTCACTAACTCCTAAGCAGCTCAATGTGGGCATGTGGCCCGTCACAAAAATAATGCCTGGAACTTTGGGGCAAGGTGACCTGAAGGGAAAGAGATGAGTGCCCTCAATTTCTGCTTTATTTCCTTCCCACTGCCTGGAAATGCAAATGTGAGGCCCAAGCTCCAGCAGCCATGTTGGCTCCTGAGGAGATTAGGGGAATGGAAATCACTTACGGAAGACTGCAAAGCAGAAAGGAAGAAGCAGAAAGTAAGAAGCCCATGACATGCTCTGGACACCATATCTTCAGGTGTCGTCTAGATAGGAAAATAAATAAGTAAATAAAAACACTTCAAATTTCTGTCAGTTACGGTCACTTTGATCATCCCTGTAATACGCAGCCGAAGCTAATCCCGATAACGCATCTAGGAAAGAAGGACAGTAACAGTACCTAAACCCTAGAGTGATTATAAGGTAATATGATGAAACAGTATGTGTGACGAATTTTTTGTGTTTAATAAAACTTAGATATTACCACTAAATAAAAGCTTAGTATGCACTTAATACAAGTTAGATATTATAACCTGAATGAAACTTTGGATTCTGTGAGTCCACTCTAGAGTTGGAATTTCATAAGAAAAACATGGCTTGGCCACAGATACCTAATAGCAATACACATTTTAATTGGAGTTAATAAAAAATATCAAAGTATATCCAATTTGAAATCCGGAGAGACTGCATTGTAAGTGGAGAAGTTCTTTTTGTGTTATTGCTAGTTATTTCTTTTCCAGAGATTTCAAACTTGCAAAAACTTTTGCCAGAATAGTACAGAAAACTTCTATAACCTCTTCACCCATGCTCCCCAAATGTTAACTTACCATCACGTTTCCGTAATCGCTCACTTACATGCCCATTATCATTAGCTTTGGTCTTCAACTTCTTGAAAGCCTACTGTGAGATGACATCAGAAACACTCTAGAACGTGTTCCCTAAATAAGAATGCTCTCCTAAATCACCAGCATACGACACTCCAAAACAGGAAACCTACACTGATACAACCCTACCATCCGCACACGGACCCCTTCGAATTTCAGCAGCTGACCCTGTCACATCTCATTTGCCTTTCTGTTCCAGGAGCTTATCCAGAATACTTTTGCATTTAGTTATCATGCATTTTCAGAAAAGTTCAATCTGGAACACTTCCTCAGTCTTCCTGGTTTTCATGTCCTCGATGGTCTTGAAGGGTACAGATCTTCGATTACATTTACATAGTCATGTGCCATGAGCTCACCTCCAGTTTCAGTTCAACACCTCAGGTTTCTTTCCGCTCTTTCTACTTTCTCTGTTTGTAAAATCTACCCCAGAAGTGAGGAGTTTGCCTTCCGTTATCCCCAGTATATTGAATTCTTTGCTAAATTGGCTTATTTGCTCCGTGTGGCAAGTCCTCCAACCATCGTGGCCCTTTCCTCAGCCTACCGTCACTCCTGCCACAGTCTGTCCCTTCACTGGCCTACTGGCCTGTGCCTTGGAGAAGGAAGGAAGGGGAAGGAAAAAGGAAGAAGGGACAGTGACTAATTTCTTTCTCTTCATTCTTTTTCTCACACATTGCACCTGCCCTGTAGGAGTGACATCCCCATCTGACCCAGAGCACACCTGCGTTCCTTTGTATGAATTTTCTTGAATACTTTGCCAACTTATTATCATTCAAGATAGTAGTACTTTTCAAAAAAAAAAAAAAAAAAAACCTTAAGCCCTCAATGAACCTATCCCCATCCTCCACAATTCCCTCTTGCATTTTAAATCAAATATAACAGAAACAACTGAACAAGACTTCATTTAAAAAATGTATATACAAAATAAGGTGATGCTAGAAAACATCACCTTTGCCTCAAAAGCTCTTCAGCTGCCAGGGGGACGTAAGCATATGAAGCTAAATGCAGATTTTAGTGTTTGGGCTTCAGGCAAAGTCACAGGGTAGGTGTGGGTATGCGCATGGTTGCTTCATTTTTCTTCCACCTCATCTAATCTTCCACCATCTGCAAGTTTTGAGAAGATCAATGTTTGAAAACCACACTATCAAGAAAAGCTGTACATGGTGTTTTCTAAAGTGGAATAGGCAGGTCCTTTCTTGCGAACAAAAAAGTCTCCTCTTTCATGGCAAACACTCTTATTCAACACTTTGACCCACGACATGTTTTAGCTCTCTGGCCACTGTCAACCTTTAATTTTCTGGTATTTGCTGAGCATAGAACTTGACTACATTTCCCAGCCTCCCTTGCAGCTACCTGAGGCCTAAGGAGTGTGGGTGAGGGTAACAAGGCACACCAACTACTGCCAAGCTGAGCCCATAAAAGTCTTGGTGCATGCTCCCGGTTCTCTGTGTCCCATCGTATGCTGGCCAGATGCACAGCTGTAGTATAGGACTCCAGAGCCTGGTGGCAGAGCCACTGGAGGGAAAGAACCCCATTCCCGCTTGGAACAGAGCATTCCCCCCCCCCCCCACCTCCCCCTCCCGCCCCACCCCTCCCAACCTGCACAGGACTGGCAAGAGCGTGAACAATGGAACTTAGTGGTTGAGATTTAGTGTTATTTGTGATAATACTTAGCCTGCTCTGACTACCACAATCTCCAAAGTGTCCTATGTGCTCCTACCAGGATGAGGTTGCAAACAGAATTCACTGATAATTTTCCTGAGTGGCAGTGTGCAGCTAAACTCGGCTGACTGAGCAAGACATTTTCTCGTACATCACCATGGAAATTTCCTTCAATTTCAGTGAATGATGTGGCAATACTTTTTAAGGCTCTCATTTTACAACCTCGGTTGCAAACAAGGCACTGAGATGGGTCCAACTTAATGGCCTATCTGGAGATTGTGATATGTGATTCCGGTGGAAGGTCATGAGTGAAAATAGTGGCAGTGCCTTATAGGAGTCAGCTCAGTGGTTCACGGAGCTATTTCAGGTCGGGTCCAATATAAACACTAAATGTCACTGTAACACATCTTCTCATTGCGTAAGGGTTAATATTCTCTCTTGTGTGTTTAGCTTACGAGCAATAATGACTGCATAATAGGGACGACTAAACTCAACATCACTATGGCATTTCCTTTCTCCGGAAAGAGCTTCTAGCTCTGAAAGGTGGATTGACTTGCATTCATGCTACTGTGAGAGAAATGAGGAGAATGACCACAACATCACCTCTCTGGATGCACAAGTCTTTTGTGCTCCTCTGCCCAGTTGGGATGCTCCTACTTGTGTTTTAATCCCTGGTCCCTTTACTTCTTGGAGTAGGCCCGGGGGCATTCTCTGCCGAGGGCCCCCGTGACACTGGAAATTCCTCCTTTTGGTTGATCAAAGCAGATGCAGGCTGACCCCACCCCAGGAACTGGTGGCAGACACATCTGTTCATTCTGGCTTCCTGCCAATAGGGGATTTACTCTCGGGTGAGTGGGGGAGAGGGACTTTTATGTCGGGAGGGGATTTATTGTTGGCTGACGGGGTGTGGCGAGTGTGAAGGGGGATTGTCTGACTTTTCATGCAGCAGGGTTTAATCTTTGTATGGGGCTTCCACGACTTTTGCAAAGGGCAAGTGCTGGATCCGTGAACTTTAACGATAAACTGAAAAACTTTGGGGGGAGTTAGGTATAGGTTTGCCAAAAGCAAGAAGATGAAAGTGAAGGTTAGCTGACTGCACCCAGTGAGATACTGTTTAGAATCAAAAAGCGGGAGATATAATTGTGACAGTCCTCACTAGGTAGCTAGCATAACCCCATCGACCAAGGGGAAGAAGGGAAATGGAGGCTGGGCCCCTCGGTGTTCTGAAATCTGGCCTCCACTAAGGGCCGGTCGTTAGGCCTCTTTACCTCTCAGTGTCTTCATGGCAACAATTGCGACTGCACTAACGTTACAAATCAAGTTCTGTAAGACATTCCTTATTGTGTGAAATTACTACATGCTAAGAAAGGAGGACTATGGCATTATACAGAACCGGACTGGGAACATTCGATGCCTAGAGTAGGAAGGTTGTCTGAAACCAGAATACTGTCCTGAGCACAACACTGTTTCAAGGATTTCCCTTTCAATCTATGAAAGGGAAAGACATGTCATGGGTTTAATTGAGTTTAATTTTATTTATTTAAAAAAAATTTTTTTTAAGTTTTTTTATTTTGAGAGAGACAGAGGCAGCATGAGTGGGGGAAGAGCAGAAAGGGAGGCAGGGACAGAATCCCAAGCAGGCTCCACACTGCCAGCACAGAACCCGAAATGGGGCTCAAACTTAGGAACCATGAGATCATGGCCTAAGCTGATATCAAGAGTCAGACCCTTAACTGACTGAGGCACCCAGGTGCCCCTAATTGAATACAATTTTAGAAACTGAGAGAAAGCCAGCATTTGCCCTTTAGAAAGCCCTTTACCTTTCTTACCTCTATATTATTATTATTATTATTATTTAATGTTTATTTATTCTTGAAAGAGAGAGAGAGAGGCAGAGATCAAGGGGCGAAGGGCAGAGACAGAGAGGGAGACACAGAATCTGAAACAGGCTTCAGGCTCTGAGCTGTCAGCACAGAGCCCAACGCAGGGCTGGAACTCACGAACCGTGAGATGGTGACCTGAGCTGAAGTCGGACGCTTAATCGACTGAGCCACTCAGGCGCTCACCTCTATATTATTTTTTTAAGACTCCCAGGGCCAGAGATTTTGCCTAGGTGTGAACTATCTGCCACCTTATAGATTGTATCTAGCAAATAATAATTTCTATGCCCACCGCTGGGCCGTATGATGAGGTCTACACAAAAGAAACGCAAGTTATGGTCCCTGTTCTCCATATAGCAGGAATTCCTGTTTGAAACCTCAAAATAAGAATTCAGGCAGGGCCACAGCCCAACTGCAAATTAGAAGAAGCCACTCTCTCAGGCAGACATAGTCCTGGGTGTGGGGTTTGGTGAGTGGAGTGTGGGCTACATCTCAACCCTCACTGGTCCTTTACATGTTTAACGCATACAACTTCGTGCGATTTGGATTCCATCATATCTTATGGATATGGAGTATGACATCTTATGGAGTGGTGGGATACGTCTGTCAGAAATCTTAGTTGCATAAGGGACCAAGAAAGCCTTTCTGGTAAGTAAATCATCCCAAGTGAAGAGAAATTAGAAAGCAGACAACTTTAATCCAAGAACAACACATCACAGTAGAATAATCTGGGAGGATCCAGATGCAGCATGGTGTCTGTCCCAGAGCTAGGTGACAGTGGGGAGTACGTGGTGACTGTAGCACTGGGGTGGCCTTGGAAAGTTTGATCCAGGAGCCCGAGAAGCTTCGGTACAGAGCAGCTGCAGAAGTTGGAGGCTTTGGGATGGACTCGGAGTGACTGAATGACAACTTCTCCAGCATCAGATCGGTGAGGGAACGTGGGAAATGTCAACTCTACTCATCCTCATACATGCGCTCTTTGGAGAATTCCAGAAATACCTGGAAGCGGGGAAGATGTTGAGAAAAGGGATGGAGTCCTAAAACTGTGAGCCGAGGAGAGTCCTACGAATATTATTTATTGCTGTGATTGTGACAACTATTTTTCTCCCAAAGCAGAGGTGAGTTGGGAAACAAGAAGAGCACATACGCACAAGAAAATGTGAGGCAGTGATGCATACCACTTGTCCTTTATCGCAGGTGATGGAGCACCAGATGGTGGATGATTGCAAAATGGAAGTCAACATTATTTGTGTATACTCCCCTTGAGTTGGGGTCACTTGTTAGGAATGACAGAACATAGAGGGTGGTGAGCAACTTCCACGATTCGTAATTGAAGGTTTCCGGGTGATGCTCTTAAATGTCTATGTCGGTAAAGAGATGGGGGGGGAGGAGAGTGGTTGAGAGGGGCCAAGAGGGGACCGTGTATAGAGTATGAGCGGAAGATGCGTGAAGGGGAATGTGCCCGGAATCGGGGACCAGGACTCCTGGGGTCTCCACCACGTTCTGCACCAGCCAGCAAAGCGGGAGTGGAAGAATCATTTACCTTCTCTGAGCTTTGATTTTCTCATCCGTAAAATGGGTTACACGGATTAACTTTTAGAGTTCCTCCCTGAGTCTGAGGCTCACTCCTGTCTCCAAATGCAATAAATGTTGAAAATGAAATTTGGCCTACAAACCCTGTGAATGGTTTGTGGCTTCATTCAGTGGAATAAACCTGCCACCAAAATGCCACGTAAAAGAGTTAGCTTTCTGACTAGAGCCTTCTGGGCAGTGATTAATTCAAGACGTGCCCAACACTTGCACATGTAGCAATGTTTCTGCGCTCCTGAGTGTACATGTTTTGCTATGTCTCTCGCCCTTTCTTTTCTCTCTTGCTTCCTACGTGTCAGGTTCCTACTTCCTTTCTGGTCACTGTTTAAATGTGTAGGACCTCTCCTAGCCCTATCAGATTGGCTGGGCATTTAGTCTGTGTTTTTTTTTTTGTTTTTTGTTTTTTTTTTTGCACATCCTGCCAAAATCAGCATGGTCATTTACCTCTGTTTATTTTCCCTTCCCAGACATCAGGTGCTGTCTGCATTCCAGCGCCCCCACAAAAGCGCTATCTCCCCAATTAAGGCTGCCGTGCCTCTGACGTTGCTACATTTGGTGGACTGGGAGTCAGACCAACCAGAGGCACCCATCAAATAGCAGCCTGTGGCATTTGGTTTGGCCAAGAGTTTTCACAATCTCTGCAACAGCAGCTCAAACGACATTGCAAATAAACAGTCTTACGGGAAAGGAAAGAGGTGAGGGGAGGGGGAAAAGAGAAGAGAGGAGGGGAGAGGAAGCTAAACTATAAGGGAAGGAACCCAGAGAAAAAGGGACTCCTTTCTACACTTCTTTCCATCACACATATGAAAAATGCCTTTGTGGGTTATAACAATCCACTTTGTGATCAAGCTACAATTTCAACATTAAAAAAATTAATTTGCCATTGATTCTAATCTCTGACATTTTGGATATAGTGGACAATGCATCAGGTTCTGACTGACCTAAAGAATTTTATGCTCTTTTTCCAGAGTCATCTTCTGAAAGCAAGGTCCCAGCAATATTCCACAACTATTCTCATGCCCTCTGTATGAATGAATGAGGTGACCTATATCATTCCCATTTGAAAGTTGTTACAAAAGAAACAGAGAAAGATTATGTGGTTTGAGATCGATTGACCAACATCTATATTGATGACAGGAGGAAAAATATGATTAAATGAAGGCAAAAGGATTTCTGTCTTACAATATTGAAAATATTAATGATGGAGAGGTAATAAAATCCTGTGTCCAGCTGATAATTGTTGTGGAATTTGCTTTACCAGACATATTTTATATTATGATAATAAAAAATACATATAAAATTATGAGGAATGATTTAGAAGTGATTTGGTTCTCAGTAAGGCTAGAGGAAGAAATTTAATTGGGTCACTTATTATCATATATAAATATAAGCAATATAGGGCAGAAACAAGTGGATGCTGCTGATGCTTTTCTGTTTTTACGAAAAATGAAAGAAGGGGAAAGAAAAGATGAAACAAAAAAAAGGGGGTGCCTGGGTGGCTCGGTCAGTTAAGCGTCCGACTTCAGCTCAGGTCATGATCTTACAGTCCGTGAGTTCGAGCCCCGCGTCGGGCTCTGTGCTGACAGCTCGGAGCCTGGAGCCTGCTTCGGACTCTGTGGCTCCCTCTCTCTCTGTCCCTCCCCTGCTCATGCTCTATCTCTCTCTGTCTCAAAAATAAATAAAAACATTAAAAAATTAAAAAAAAATGTTAAGTACCTCCTATATGCCAGCCTTGTGCTTGAGAATGACCTCACTTAATCCTTATACCAACCTTTCTAAAGGAGTTTCCATTATTCTCATTTTACAGATGAGGAAACATAGGAGATGGAAAGTAACTAGTCCAAAATCCCACAACCAGGATTTTAGCTGAGCTCAACCTGATCTCAAGACTTTGTTCTTTCCATCTTGATCTCTTGTAATTCTTTTGTTTGTTTGTTTGTTTGCTTGTTTTTTTCTTTTTTTCTTTTTTTTTTTTTTGTCATTCAGTTCATTCCTTCTTGTTTTAGAGAAATTACACAGGATTTGATTACTGTTACCTGTGCAATTCTATATGATATGCTAGTTACCATGTTGAGATCATTCTAGGATTGAATACTGAACAATTCACCAATTCCAAGATGGCATCTCCATTCTGCATGTATACATATTATTTAAAATAAAGAATATTCTTTTTCATTTTGACCAAAGCAAGGCCCAGCTTCTTCCCACTGAGTTCTGCTCAGCTCTCCTGTGAGTGTGACAGCTGAATACTTAACTGAAATATTTTTTCTGGAGAGCCAATGAACCATTCTCCTCTGACCATAAGTGTGCCATTATCTATTATTCAAGTATGATTATTACCAAATATGTTTTTGGAAACACATTCTCCAGATGTTATAGAGGCCTTTGTAATGTAACTTATCAATGTCAAGGAATTGCAAAATTCTTAAAGTAGTTTTAATGTTGAATCAATTAAAAATACAAAACAGGCTAGGCTGTCTCATGCTTCGGAAGATAAGTGGTTGCAAGCAAACCCATAGGGTTAGAGCATTAAACTTCCAAAGGATCACCACAACCTGTGCAGTTCCATATAATATATCAGTTACCATTTTGAAAACAGTATAAACCTGTGTGAGATGGGGCTATAGGACAATGACTTTCTTAGTAGCAGTGAAAAGTTAAAACAAGGCATCAGCCAGACAGCTGTCCTATTTCTGAGATGCCTTTCAGGACCGGTATCTCACTGTAGCCCCCAAATTAAAAGCCAGAAACAGAGCCAATTACAATTAATTTTTACCGCCATGAGGCTCCATCAAGAATACTTTAGAAGGATAAAATTTCTTGTGACTCCTATATTTCTGAGCCAGAGGTGACCAAAATCTCATATATATATATATATATATATATATATATATACACACACACACACACACATATATATATACCTATCTATATATATGTATATAGCTATATATCTATATGTATATGTATGTATACATATACATATATATAGCTATATACATATATATATAGAGATATAGATATATATATATTAGCATACCATGCAATCCTTTTACATCTTAGAGAAACTTTGGACAAAAATTTGGGAAATATACACATGAAATATTGATTCTTATTTCTGGTGAGTAATCAGGTTAACCCTATTGGTAGAATGGGGTTGAGATAATTAATAGGTGGATTTGCCAAAATGGGTAAATGAATCCATTACAACACATTATGTCACAATCCTATCTCTGCTACCATCATTTTAAAATAAAAATAACATTTAACAAGTTCTGTGCCACGAAGTTGAAAATAGAACGTTATAGAGTTGTCATTATTTCTTCTCTGGGAAGGATTGTGACTGATAAGATAACTATTGCCTAAACTATTTTAGTATGTGGAATTGGCACAGATAAATTCTCTGCTCTATGTACTAATTACAGTAATTTGATCATTATAATGATTATAATTTCATATTCACTTTATATGAGATAGTCTCTTAACACTGCCTGTCACATCATCGTAAATTTGCTTGTAAGATTCTTTTGGGGGGAAACTATTATATCTTATCAACAATGTCTTTAGTAGCTTAATTATGATATGCCTTCAGGATTTTTATAACACCTCTTGTAAAGCCTGTTTTCTGAATGAGAATGTTATACGTCTAAGAGCTGTGTCAAGATACTGTTTTAAATCATCAGTTGCATTTCTAATATATTTACAAGAAAAAATTATTGAAAACAATCTGAAATTCCACAAGGAGGTACTTATTAAATTAATAATGGCATAGCACTGTAATAGAGTATCAGATATTTGCAAAAAGAATGAGGAAACTCTGTTCAGAAAGATTAGCAAGGTATACCATGGAATGAAAACACAAGGTGCAAAATAGTGAATATAGAATATATTTTTGTCCATGAAAGAGCACACATATAAAAGTCCATCTTTGTATTTTCTTGCATTGTCAATCAAGGAAAACTCTGGTAGGATAAGTCAAGTAATACAAATGATTTCCGGAGGGTGAAGGGAGGGGTATACGTGGTAACTGGATGAGTGGGTTAGGGTTGAAGACAGACTTTCACCATCCTCCTTTCCTTAGAATCTCTGTTGGTGGCTCCTGGCCCATGAAAATAGCCACTCAGCCCACTACATCAAACTTTCTTTATTTCTTTTGGATTTTGAGTCATGCATATGGAAGCCTTTACCTGTTGCCATTTTATCACTTATATAACTTCTGGCAATTCAATATTTGATCCATTTGTAATTTACTATGGTGTTATGGGAAACAATAGTTATCTAGTTGTGTCAACATTTATTCATGAACAGTCTGTTTATGAACAGACTATCATTTCCCTATAGACTGGAGATTTCATCTTATTCACATGTTAAATTCCCTTAGTATTCTTTTTTTTTTTTTAATGTCTATTTATTTACCTTTGAGAGGGAGAGAAGGGGAGAGAGGGAGACAGAGAATCCCAAGCAGGCTCTCCACTGTTAGCACAGAGCCCCAATGTGGGGCTCAAACTGAAGAACTGTGAGATCATGACTTGAGCTGAAATCAAGAGTCTGATGCTTAACCAACTGAGCCACCCAGGTTCCCTTTCCTTCAGTATTCTTGAACAGTCTAGTCTATTAAATTGGTTTGTCTATGTATATGCCCCTATGATTTAGTTACTTCAACTGCCTGCTTTAAAATCGATAGGTCTGGTCTTCCTTCATTGTTCTCTTTCAGAGGCTTCCCGACTATTTTAAACATTTTTGAATCATTGAAAAATGTTGGTATTTTAATTCATATCATGGTAAATTTAACCATTAACTTATGGAGAACTGATGAGCTTCTGATGCTGAATAGTTTTCCAGTTGGTTCTCCTGGGTTTTTCAAGTATATAATCATATTACTTCCAAATAGTGATAATTCTACCTTCTCCTTTCCATTTCTCTTGTCTCTAATTTCTTCTTCTCATCTAATTACAATGATTAGTTAAATATGCTCTTAAAAACTCTGCAAAGACTCACCAAAAGAACAGTTCTAGCAACAGAATCTGGGTGAAAATCTTAACCCATTTATATAAGACACTGTTTTGAGTAACTGTTTTGGCTATATCAACATGACCTGTTAGTTATGAGAAATGACTTCACTTGTTATTAAAACCATCTTCAGTGTATTAAACTGGCGCTTTCCCTAAGGGCTAGTTTACAAATAGCCATAATTCATCTGGCATACTGTAAGGAAATATACACAGACAAAAGGGAGATTTTAGAAATTGGTTAATCTCTCTTTTCCCCCAAGCCAGGTGTATTGGAAATGACTGAAGCAAAATGCGTGGTTTACATCCTACGCCCCACCCCCTGTATGTTTAAATTCAACTTTCACAGTTGAACATAGCCATGCCGAGTTTAAGAAAGATCTTTCTCATCTATAGTAGTGAGATTGATTGCCTGGTGTGTTGCATGATGATATCTATATTTTATATTTAAACTTAAAGCTTCAGTAGCCAATTCGTGGCCGAATTTGGTCCCAATATGAAGCAAATAATATTTGACAACTAGATGGAAAGAATATCAACCAAACAAAAATTTGCTAAATTTAGAGATTCTTCATTTCAGAAGAGAAATGTTGGTAAATACTTTTGAAAATAGAAGGCTGGAATTGCCAGTTGCAACACTGGATTTCCACAAGCAAAATTTACAAATTTTCCTACTGACAGAAACCTTAAGCATATTTGCTAGATGAAGGAGTTCATTATGAAAGGAAAGGAACATCTATGAATAATAAGAGAAATGACCAAAGGCTACCAAAGTTAAAGAGGTCACTCTATAGCATTGATATAGACAAATTAAACACACACACACACACACACACACACCCCTCAAGAGAAGCTCCTTACAAACCAAGAGTCACTTGATTTACAAATCAAGGGTCCCCTCAGTTTCCAGGGACCATGAAGGCACATGCTCAGGTTTGATGATCCCTCAGTTCCCAAAGGAGCTAATCTGCTTTGAGCCTCTTGAAGCTCATATCTGGACAAAATAAAGATCAGCAAAGCTGTCAGAAAACAAGGAAGCAAGCTCAAGATAAGGCTTCCATTCCCCTGTTTAGGGTAGCTTGAACAAAGAGAAGTTGCCATTTGGGAAGGCTGACGAAAGTTGGCTCCTTATTCTAATTCCCACGTTTAGCTAAACTAACCTACAGATCTACAGGAAACGGACAGGACAGAGCATCTATTCAATCATGAACATCCACCAACATATATCAGCACAGCTTACTAGGATGAGTGTTTCTTACTATGTCTATCAACTTGGTAACACTGAGGCCATCTCTCAATATCAGAGAGTTTACATTTTGACCTTGACTTTCAATGATGAATAGGGGGTGATTTCTACTAGGTGAAAATCTTATTTATCTATCCTCGGCTGAGGGTAAAAAATCCTGAATGAGAGCCAAAAGACACATGAACAAGATTATACGTACTCAGAAGAATTTGTAAATCAAGTGACTGCTGATTTGTAAGGAGGTTCTCTTGATGTGTGTGTGTGTGTGTGTGTGTGCATGTTCTGTGTTTAACTTGTGTGTATCAATGCCATACAGTGCCAGGTTTGTAAATTATCAAATATATAGTCATAACCTATTGAAAAGACTAAATATTAGCTTGCAGGCATTGGCTGAACTTTACCATTTTTCTTTCTATAATTAGATTTTTTTTAAACTTAGCCCCACATGCTGCTACTTTTAGCACGATGCAGCAGGGTCTAGTTAAGTTATGCTATATGCTTTTCAATTAAACCATAACTTTCACATGTGCATTTTGTTGTGCTCACTCAACATTAAATAAATGGATAACACCTGAATAAATTCAGAGCCCCAGAGTATACCAATTCTTGGAACAAATTTACCAGTGAGAGGTTTTTCATTTTAGTTAAATCAAGAGTTTTCCTCCATTGAGGGAAAGCAGTAGTTACTTAAGTACCATCTTAAAATACATAATAGTATTTATGACTGTTTTTTTTTTTTAACATTTATTCATTTTTGAGACAGAGAGAGACAGAGCATGAACGGGGGAAGGTCAGAGAGAGAGGGAGACACAGAATCCGAAACAGGCTCCAGGCTCTGAGCTGTCAGCACAGAGCCCGACGCGGGGCTCGAACTCACAGACCGCGAGATCATGACCTGAGCCGAAGTCGGATGTTCAACCGACCGAGCCACCCAGGCGCCCCTATTTATGACTGTTTGACCCATTTCTCAACCCGTTTAAATCTGGAAAGATATGCAATAAATTTGAGTCTCGTTTATACACTTGGACTATTCATATATACAGTAAAGCTCTTTCATAAAGCTTCTTATCAGGGGAAATGTCTTAGAAAGGAAATGGAAAATTCTAGGCATGGAGATAGTACATAAGATTTTCAGCCTCCCATTCTACCATTATATCTTCTTATTTGTATTAAAAGACACAGCTACTGACAATGACACTGCACATGTGTATAAAGTGTCAAGGAGACATATATCCTAACCATTTCCTGGAACACTAAGAACTCCATGGTGCCTCCCAATTGTTGACGTTATTTTTTCAGTAGCTTTTTCTCAGTAAAGCTGAGTGACAATGACAATAAATATTTCTCATTTTTGAAAGCTTTACCACTTGATTAGGTATCTAGTGTGGGGCCTTGTGCAATATTCTTTGACTGAACACTGGTTAATGATGATCATTCCCTGCCAAGTAAAATTAAACATTGTGTGTGATGTAGATGCTGATAAATCAATAAAGAAACTATCCAATTTGATGTAAGATCCAGATCTTTAAACTGTCGTCTGTGAACTACTTGTCTTATAGGATTCTTGTTAAAGGGAAAATTCCTAGCTCGTACCTAAGACTCTATGATTTAGAACCTATGAGTGTAGGAATTTTAATTTTTAACAATTCTTTTTTCTGGTGATAATCCTGTCCTATGAAATTTGACAACCATTAACTGCTTAATCTTGGATTCTTTTTTTACATTGTAAACCTTTTTTTTAATGTTTGTTTATTTTGAGACAGAGAGAGAGAGAGAGAGAGCACAAACAAGGGAGGGGCAGAGAGAGAGAGACATAGAATCCAAAGCAGGCTCCAGGCTCTGAGCTGTCAGCACAGAGCCCAACATGGGGCCCAAACTCACAAACCGTGAAATCATGACCTGAGCCAAAGTCAGACGCTTAACCGACTGAGCCACCCAGGCGTCCCTGAATCTTGGATTCTTAAAAGAATGTTTCTAATTATGTACATGTGCATTTTCATCTAGACTACTAGAAAACCTCTGGAGAAGATGATTTTCAATATTAGATTCTGAATTCTTTATTCAAGGAGTCAATATAATATTAACCAAGTACATGAAGTCTTAAGCTATGCCTGTAAAATTCTTAAAAACTCAGCAGAAAACTGAACTATTTCCAACAACAGATATCTGACTTTGGAGGACTATCTGGGATTTTTTTTTACCACTTTTTTTCTTTATCAGTAAGTTTAACAATAAGTGAAAAGGAAAGTTTTTGAGTCAGTTCACTATTGGAGAGGTAAGGAAGAAAAGGTATATATAGCTCAACTTTTTACTTCTTTACCATGAGTAGCAGGAGATTGTGTGCAAGGTGTAGCTGCAAACATTTTAGAATTACGTGTAACACAAAATATCATAAAACTACTTCCCAAATATACCAACCAAAGGCAGGGCACCTGGGTGGCTCAGGCGGTTAAGCATCTGACTCTTGATTTCAGCTCAGGTCACAATCTCATGGTTGTGAGATTGAGTCCCACATCGGACTCTGTGCTAGGTATGGAGCCTGCTTAAGGTGATATCTCTCTTCCTCTGCTCCCCCCAGCTCTCTCTCTCTCTAAACTGAACTAAACTAAACTAAAATAAATGAATGGATAAAATAATATATGGATGCTTTGATGGTAAGTTTTGGTCTGAGTACAGAGAGGACTGAGGACACAGGCAGGGAGATCAGAATAGCCACATCAGATCCAAATATATAACTATGCTCAAATGCTTACAGATAGCATAAGAAGAAGGATTAACCTTATATGTGGTTGGAAAATAAAATCTGAAGACCAAAAGGTAAAATAGGAAAATTGAAATATGGAGAAATTTTCTAAAAAAAAAAAAAAAAAAAAGCAACGAAAGCCATTCTACAAAGGAATAGGAATGACCGTGGTTTAATGAGTTGTCATCTTGGAAGCAAGAGTCTATTTGAGCAATCATCTAGGGTATTGTAGGACAATGTTTCTCAAACTTCAATGGGCATACGGATCATGTGAGGATCACGTTAAAATGCAGGTTCCGGTTCTGGAGGTCTGAGCGGAGACATGAGTTTTCTACGTGTCTAGCAGATCTCCGAGGTGAAGCCAATATTGTTGGCTCATTGGAACACTTGGAGTAGGAAGATTCTAAGGTATTTTTCAAACCTAAGAATCCAGAATGGATTTTCCTTGTGGCTCTGTCACTTTCTGTGTGGTCATGGAACCAGTTCCTTTTCTTTGTCCCAGATTTTCTCATGTGTCCTTTAAAAATAATATGAGTTAGGGGTGCCTGGGTGGCTCAGTCGGTTAAGCGGCCGACTTGGGCTCAGGTCATGATCTCACGGTCTGTGGGTTCGAGCCCCGCGTCGGGCTCTGTGCTGATAGCTCAGAGCCTGGAGCCTGTTTCAGATTCTGTGTCTCCCTCTCTCTGACCCTCCCCTGTTCATGCTCTCTCTCTGTCTCAAAAATAAATAAACGTTAAAAAAAAAATTAAAAAAAAATAAAAATAATCTGAGTTATGCCTTGTAGGAATGCTTGGAGAATTCAGTGAATTAACGGACATAGCATACGCAGGAGAGAGCCTGACACATAAGAAATATTCCATAAATGTCAGCTCCTATATTGCCATTATTATTATGAAATTAAAAGTTATGAAATATAGAGTGCTTTGGCTTTTTCTGATTTCCATCTTAGCTGATGTAATTGGACTGTGTTTGTTGTCTACGCTGAGCAATGATGCCTTAGAGTTTACCCTCCTCACTGTCAGATAGAATTCCCATTTTGGCCTAAAGTCATTTGTAGGTTTTTCTAAATTCCAAAGGAAATGAAATAGCAGTGATTCCATTATGCAAATAATAGTAATGTTGAAAGAACATGGGAATGGATTTATGGATTTCTAGAGACCTAGTTTTTAGTCCTGCCTCTAATTAGCCATGTAAACTAATAGTATTATCCCAAACCTGACAATCCTACAATGCAGGAGAACATATGCTCCTTTTTACCACTGACTCAGACCCTCAGGACATCTTTCATGGATTGGTGACTTAGCCATAGACTTTTAAGAAACAGAGATTGCCATCATTCTTTGGGCCACACATGCTCTCCTGGATTCTAAGTTGTCCACTATGCTGTCCATTTCTCCTGACTTCTGGCTAAATTCCCTGCTTCTAGTTATGAAGAACTCTTGGCACTCAAGCTAATATCAAAGTAAAGGGCTACGAACACTAACTAATGGGTGACCAAGGCTTAATGGAAATAATATGCCTTTTTTAAATTTTTTATTTTTTGGTACCCAATCAAGGGCTATTCCTTAGTCCCCAAATGCCTTAGATGATTAAGAAAAAAATCTAAATTTATAAATGAACATTTAAAGGTCATTTAGTGTGTCACTTCCAAAGTGCAATTTTAATCTAAAAAATAGTTTTACATGAATGATATCCATTAAATAAAATAAGCCTATAGTAAATCACTGAGTATTTATTGAATTCCTACCATGAGGCCTGATCTGTGGTAATATGGAGACTCTAAGAAGCGTAAGACATTGGAGGGGCACCTGGCTGGCTCAGTTGGTTGAGCATCTCACTCTTTTTTTTTTAAATTTTTTTTTTTCAACATTTTTTATTTATTTTTGGGACAGAGAGAGACAGAGCATGAACGGGGGAGGGGCAGAGAGAGAGGGAGACACAGAATCGGAAACAGGCTCCAGGCTCCGAGCCATCAGCCCAGAGCCTGACGCGGGGCTCGAACTCACGGACCGCGAGATCGTGACCTGGCTGAAGTCGGACGCTTAACCGACTGCGCCACCCAGGCGCCCCGAGCATCTCACTCTTGATCTTGGCTCAGGTCATGATCTCACGGTCGTGGGATGGAACCCTGTGTCTGGCTCTGCATTGAGCATGGGGCCTGCTTGGGACTCTCTCTCTCTCTCTCTCTCTCTCTCTCTCTCTCAAATTGAAAAAATAAGTGTAAGACATTGAAGTTTAACATAGAGCTAAGAGGATACTACTTACACACATGGAAAAATTAGAGACAACTCATGATTCAGATGAGCGCAACTAGCTTGGGATGCAACAATCCACGCAGCAGGCACCTCTGTCTGTCTGTCCCTCCCTGCAGAACTTCCATTCACCTTCCCTACTTAGCTTCTTCTTTCTTCCCCCCGTAACATTTCTAACATACTATAAAGATTGCTTCCATATTAGATTCTTTGTCTATTATTGTTTGCCCCTACAAGAATGTAAGCTCCACAAGGATGGGGCTTTTGTCTCTCGTTTCTTGATGGGTCACCTGTCATTCCAGGAGTGCTTGGAAGCACAGTAGTGCTCAAGAACAGCATTCTGAGTGAGGGAATGATTCATAAAAGAGACCAATACCAAGTTTGATCCTGCATTTCACAGCTCATAGACCTTGAACGTTCCTAACACACAAAAGAGGCAAACAGAAAATATTTTATAACTGACTAGGTTTTACAAACTGTATTTGTTGTCTCTGCTCTACGATACTCAGGACTTTGTCTTTTTTTTTTTTTTTTTGCCTTTTGAGATCTAAAAATCAGGCTGAAGTAGAGATGTAAAGTAATGAGAATAAATCATAGATCATTATTCCACTGCCATTCCAAAGGGAAATGAAATCTGCAATGACTCCATTATGCAGATACTAGTAACAGTGAAGGAATATGGGAACAGATATTTCGAGATCTAGTTCTGTGTCCTGCCTCCAATTAGCCATGTAAACTGATAGGATCTCTTGACCTCAGAGTTCCAGCGTCTTCAATTGAAATATGAAATTATTTCTCAATGATAACTAATGACATTTAACTTTGACATCTTGCTTTTTTTTTTTGGCATTAACTCCATTTTGCGCACTCCATCCCAGTCCCCCAGCCCCATTCTATGAATGGTTCAAGTTTAATGAGTTAGAAAAGACAGAGATGAACAAAGAAGGGAGAGAAGAATGCCTGATGGGAAACACTTACTGGTATTATCATCATGACCAAGATCATAAATATAAATTCAGGTAATGAATCAGACTTCTGATAGTTCTTTTTTTTTTTTTAATTTTTTTTTAACGTTTATTTATTTTTGAGACAGAGAGAGACAGAGCATGAACAGGGGAGGGTCAGAGAGAGGGAGACACAGAATCTGAAACAGGCTCCAGGCTCCGAGCTGTCAGCACAGAGCCCGACTCGGGGCTCGAACTCACGGACCGCGAGATCATGACCTGAGCCGAAGTCGGCCGCCCAACCAACCAAGCCACCCAGGCGCCCCCAGACTTCTGATAGTTCTAATCTGGTTCCCCATTCCCTCTGGAAAACAAACAAACAAACAAAAAAAACTTGGAAGTCTATTTCAAAGGCTCTTGAATAGCAAAAATAGTGCATTACGTTTGTTCTCTAGGCTTATTTGGTAGCTTCAGACTCTCTCTCAGACTCTACTTACCGCACACATAAATCTTTTGGGCTTGAATCTTTTATTTTTTTTCCCCGAGCCCAAAGAAATTAGAAGCAGCAAATTTTAATATGTTACCACTGGGGCACATGTCTTGTCATAATAAATAACTTAAAGCTGATAAGAGTTAAAGACATTCTTTCATTCAGAGATGAGCTATTGTAAACACATTATATCAGCATCATTAGATTATAGCTAATTTTAAAATGATTTTCTGACAACGATCTTGACTTCTCAAGAGTAGATTCAGTTACATTGATCACCTTATGTAACAAGGCAAGACATCATTCTGCTAGGAGGGTTTCCATGAACAATAGTTTACATGTAAACACGTTCGTTTGAGGCATCTGAAAAGACGCATTCATATCCAACTGTCATTCCCAGGTAACGTTAGATAATGAGATACGTTGTATTGTCTCTCCTTAAATTTCTCTGGCAATTATTTATTAATCTATATTAAGATATTTATTCAGGTATTTTTGGCACTCCTCTTGTATGAGCACCTTTTTTCTTTATCCTCAGTACCTGTTGGATGATGTGGGGACCCACAATGTAAAGCATACGTCCAGATATTGAGTAATTTAGGAATAGATGGACAAATCAGATTAAGAAGGAATATACTTTAGAGCATAGATTTTGGAGGTGGCCAGATCTGGGTTATAAACTCCTACGTACCAGCCTGGTGACTGTATGCAAGTTACTTACTATCTTTGTTACTCAGATTCCTCATCTATAAAATAGTGATCAAAATACCTATTTCCAGACATGTTAGGAGGATTCATTAAAATATATGTGCCAAGCACTTAAATTTCGAGGCTGGAAGATAGGTATAGGGGATACCAAATATTGGGGGTGAGTGAACAAGCTGGGTTATCTTGGGCCATTTTTTAATAAACGTTTGTTGCTTCATCTGTAAAATGGGAAAAATAGTACTGAACTTCATAGAGTCTTAAAAAAGTCACAACAAAAATTAATGTGCTTATGTACATGGGACATAAGGTATCCCTAGCATCCAGTAAAAACCTAATAAATTGTATTTATTAGAAATGCTATGCTTTAATAATGAGAAAACAAATGCCAAAGTACATCGGGTAACAGGAGTTCAGAAAAAGGGCATACCAGCATGGGTGGGAGTCAACAGGGAGGGCTTCATCTAGAAGGTGCAACTCGGAATTATAGTCCTATAACTCTGAAGGGGACTGACAGAATTCAGCCTCTCCATCTACTCTTATAACTCATTGTGACGAGGTGCCCTGTACCCACTGAAACAGAAGGTGCTGGGAATCAGTTCGCAGCAAAATCTAAAAGGAGGCAAACACACACACACACAGGCAGGGCTGGTGTGAACTCCAGCAGTGGCCTCTGTGTTCCCTTGGCAAAGGGTAACAAAGCATGAGCAATTACTTTGCTTTTGTGAACATGACCTCTGCGAAGGCATTCCTTTGTTTCTTCAGTATTCATCCCCTCCAGTTATATAGCTCAAGCTCGGTTCTTTGGTTTCATTTTTGTTGTCTTGTTTTCCCAACTGAATATATAAATAAATCTTCAGTTGGGGGCCAGAGATCTTGGACTTATTTTTCCCCGCAACCTGAAAGTAGTTCTATTTTATTTTCCTGATGATGTAAATGGCACATGCTCATGATAATTAAATCATCCAATAGAGATAATTTGAGGAACATGTAAAGATCTTTGGAAATTTCCCCCCATGAATCAGAATTTCTTAAAGAGGAGTATCAGAGGATGAGGCTTTATGCACAAATGAATGAAAATTATCTTCGATCCCCCAATGAAGCCAACATAATCTAAGAATACAAGTCTGGTCATGACATTGTCCCATTTAAACTTTCTTTTTTGTATTCCATTGTTTTTGCAAGAACGTCTGTAATCCTGAGCACAGTATATGAGGCTTCTCACGATCTGAGTCTTGTCCAACTGGTTATTTCCCACCATTCTCCCTCCACTAAGAACTCTATGTTCTGGCCACAGAGAAGTGCTTCATATTCTCCAAAGTTACATATCTTGGCTTTAAAGCCTTTTTCACTTCTGGATTTGGCGTAATGGAAAACTAAGCTCACAAGAGACCCACTCAGTACAAACACATACACATGCTGGATAAAATATACCTAAAAGTTTTTTAAGTAAGTGTTGGGCTTTAAAAAACAAGACAAAACTTCCAGGTCCCAAAACCTAAGAAGAATTTGAAGGGAGAATTGTTAACATCCTGAAGCTGGGGAGAGTGGAGATAGACATAACCCTAATAGGCCCGTCATGAGGGCTAATTACCCACAAAGGAGCAATAGATGCAGTCTGAAAAAATGAAGGAAGAAAAGTGGAGTAAAAATGGAAAATGGAGAAAATTTAAGGAAAAGATACTTAATCCAAAGGAATATTAAAGAAAATAGTAAAAAACAAATGCATAGACCAAATGTAAAACAGTTAACAAAAAGGCAAATTTAAACCAAACCAGATCAGTAATTCCATTAAGTATAAAAGAGCTAAACAGACCAGTTAAAAGATAAAGATCGCAAGACTGTTTTAAACAGAAAAAAAAAATTGTCTTATTTAAAATAAGTGCTCTTATTTATTTAAATAAATAATAAATAAAGTCCTATATAAAGTAAGTGCTCTAAGAGTAAATAAGGTCACAGGAAAATGGAGAGAAAAAGACATACCAGCACAAACCAAAATTAAGTTGGTGTGATTATATTAAAATCAGATGTCGATGCCTGGGTGGCTCAGTCATTTGAACGTCTGACTTTTGATTTCTGTTCGGGTCCCAGGGTTGAGGGATCGAGCCCCATAGAGCTCTGGGCTGAGTGCTGAGCATGGAGCTTGCTTGAGATTCTCTTTCTCCCCCGCTGCCCTCCTCCTCTGCTCGCTCTCTCTTTCTAGAATGAACAAAATCAGATGAAGTAGGATGCTTTTTTTTGTTTTTCTTTAAGCTATAAAACATATACAATAAAATTCACATTTTTTTTTACTTATACTAGTTTGTGGGTTTCGACAAATACATGCAGACTCTAATTACCACCACAATCAAGATAGCAAACATTTCCATCACCCATCCCCCTTCCTAAATATGCTACCGGCCTATGCTTCCTAAATATGCTTCCTAAATATGCAGTCAACACTTTTCCAGTAGCTCATGGAAATCACTGATCTGATTATGTCTATATAATTTTGCCTTTTCCACAATGTAACATAAATGGAACAAGGTAGGATGTAAACTCCAAGACTAACTTCATTCACTTAATATAACGTGTTTAAGATCTAGCCACACTATTGTGCATATTACTTGTTCATTTCTTTTTATTCTGGTAGTATTTTGTGATATAGATGTACCAGAATTTGTTTTACCAGTCTCTAGTTCGAACACTTGGATTGTTTCCAGTTTTGTGCAATTACAAATAAAATCACTATAAACATTCACATATAAGTTTTTGTGTGAACATAAGGTTTCAGTTCACTTGAGTAAATAGCTAGGAGTGGGTTGTATGATAAATGTATTTTTAACTTTATAAGAAACTGCCAAATTGTTTTCTCAAGTGTCTGGGCCATGTTGCATTCCCCCCCAGCAATGTGTGAAAGTTCCAGTTGCTCTGCATCCCCATCAGCAATTGTTAGGGTAAGTACTCAAAAAAAAAAAAAAAATTTAGCCATTCAAATAGGTGTGTAGCACTATCTCGTGGTGGCTCTAATTTTCGTTTTCCTGATGACAAACTTCCTTAATCCTTGCATGTGCTTATTTTCCATTTTGGTGAAACGTCTGTTCAAGTGTTTTGTCTGCAGCTTAAGTCTTATGGTTTCCTTGTTGTTGAGCATTGAAGGTTCTTTATATATTCTAGATATAAGTTCTTTACCACATATGTGATTTGCAAGTATCTCTTCCTAGTCTTAGGCTTAGTTTTTCCATATCTTAATACAGTAATCTCGTGGGTTATAGACCATATTTTTGTTGTCATGTTTAAGAAATTGTTGTCAGCCCCAAACAGCATTTATTTCCTTATCTTTTCCTAGACATTTTACAGTTTTAGCTTTTAGACAAAGACCTATTATTTAGTTTTAGTTAATTTTTTGCATAGATGTGATGAGGTATGGACCAAGGTTTAAAAAAAAAAATTAGTGTTTATTTATTTTGAGAGAGAGAGAGAGAGAGAATTCCAAGCAGGCTCAGCGCTGCCAGCACAGAGACCAATGCTAGTCTCAAACCCATGAACCGTGAGATCATGACCTGAGCCAAAATCAAGAGTCGGACACTTAACCAACTGAGTCACCCAGGTGCTTTGGACCAAGGTGTGTGTGTGTGTGTGTGTGTGTGTGTGTGTATATATACACATATATGTGTGTGTGTGTGTGTGTGTGTATATAAATATATATATATTTGCACATGAGTATTCTAATGGTTTCAGCATTGTTTTTTTACAAAAAGGCTACTTTCTCTATTGAATTACCTTTGTCCATTTGGACAAAATCTGTTGTCCATAGTGATGGGTCTATTTTTGGATTCTATTGATCCCTTTATCTACCTTTGTTCAACACAACACCCTGTTTTGATTTCTGTAATTTTACAGTAAGTCTTGAACTCATGTAGAGTGACATTAAATATGATATGAAATAAAGATTGATGAACTGGCGAATTGAAAAAATTCATACTGCAAAAATTGTCACGTTTTTTCACATTGGTTTTATGGATCGTAAAATACCCATGATATTTTTCTTTGTATTGATATTTTATTTTTTGAAGCTTGGTAAATTTCTTCTGAAATGTTTACATGAAGTTAAAAGAAAACAATTGTCTAGACAACTGAGGAAGAAGAAAATGTTAGGGACTTGCCCTCCCGTTTATCAAAAATATTACAAGCGTCCAGTAATTAACAAACTATATCACTCACAGAGGGACAAATAGACCAATGAAACAGAGTAGATAGAACTTCCCAGAAATAGACTCAAACATAAACAGACAGCTAATATGGCAGAGGGCATTATAGATGATTGGGGAAAAGATAGGTTTTTCATAAAAAAGTTAGGACAATTGGCTGTTATACATAAAAATGAATTTAGATCCCTCTTCACACTATAGATAAAATTAATTGCAGGTTAATTAAAGACTTTAAGCAAATGCAAAGTATTAAATCTGCTATTACACAGAATATATTTTCAAATTTGGGGCTGGGAAATTTTTCTTCAACACGTCTGGAAAATGCATAAACCAAAGAAAAGAATAGGTAATTCTGATGACACTAAGATTAAAACCTGTTCCCCAAATGAAAATATAGGGAGACTTAGAATGCAAATCACAAACTTGGGCAAGGTATTACAACACATATAACTAACAAAATACCCATGTCCTGAATTCTCAAATAAATCCAGGCTCTCAGAAGAATAATGAGCAAACCACTTGTACACGCATTTCACAGAACATGTGGATGTTCCATAAACATGCAAAAAGTTGCTCAACCTCAGGGGAGAGTAAATTAAAACCACGATGTGTCATCTTTACATCTCCACTGGTAGGGCAGCACCTAAAAACACTGGCATGGCTAATCACTGGTGAAGATGTGGCTCAATGTGAGTTCTCACGTTTTACTGCCTGAACTTTGGTAATAGTCACTTTGGAAAAGAGTGTGGCACTTTCTAGCAAAGTTGAAGATCCATGTACCCCAGCCGTATACATGTACCTTAAAGAATTCATGCAACTGTGCATCAGAATACATGAAAGTATTATTTGTAACAGCATAAAACTGGAAACAACTTGAATGTTCACCAACACTAGATTGTGTGAGTAAATTATAATACATTCACACACTAGAATATCATACAAAAGTGAAAGTGAATGAATGATAGCCCTGCATAGCAACATGCCTGAACCTCACAATCATCATAATGAGAAAAAAAAATTACCAGAGTACTGTTAGTGTAATTCCATTTGCATAAAGCTTTGCAACAAGCAGGACTAAACACAATATTATTTCCCATATGTACATATGATGCATACTAAAGAAAATCAAGTCAATAATTGTCACAAATATTATGATAGTGCTTATTTTATTGGATGGTGAAGATAATATGATTGGAGAAGAAGAATCAGACTTTAAAACTGCTGTCATTGTTCTGTTCTTTAACCTGGGTAATACTTACAAGGATGTTGGTTTAATTATTCTTTTAAAAACTATATGTTTGTGTACCTCTGCATATATTTAGGTATGTTTACTTTATAATACAAGATTAGGAAGGGAGGTGCCTGGATGCCTCAGTTGGTTAAGTCTGACTCTTGAAGTCAGCTCAGGTCATGATCTCACTGTTCGTGGGTTCAAGCCCCAGGTCGGGCTCTGTGCTGACAACACAAAATCTGCTTGGGATTCTCTCTTTTTACCTCTCTCTCTGTCCCTTCCCCACTTGCAACACACTCTTTCTCTCAAAATTAAAACCAAACCAAAACAAAACAAACGGGATAGATAGATAGATAGATAGATGAATAAATAAATAATAAATAAAAGATTAAGAATGATAAAAGTGTCACCAAAATATGACATCCATTCATAATGTAGCAAAAAAAGAAAGAAAAAAAATCTACTGCAGATATCATACCTGATGAAAAAAAAAAATGTGTGGCATTCTCTTTTAACTAAGCCAGATAAATTATGCCCATAATAATTACTTGCATTCAGCATTGTTTCAAAAGTCCTAGACAAACTAGTGAAAGAAAAATCAAAACAAGTAAATATTCACAGGATTAAAAAGGAATAATAAAAACAAAGTATCATTATCTAAAAGTCATATGACTATTTTCATAGAAAATCCAAGTCTAATGACAAACTATTAGACCCAATAAAAAAATTCTTCATAGTTCCTGGATATAAAATTAATATAAAAGGTAAACAATGTTTAATAGGCCATTAATAATTTAAAATAAATCATCTCTAATGGAGTTAAATATTCCATTCAAAAGAGTAATGAATAAAACATGTACAAGTCCTTGTGTATGGAAAAATTAAAACTTTGTGGGAGAATCTAAAACAAAACTAAAATAATAGATACAGTTTTTATGAAAAGAAAGACATGCGTGTTAAAGATAAATTCAGTTTCCTCATCCTGATAGCATTTTCATAGGACACTGATGTTGATGTTAAAATTCATGTGCAAAACTAAAGGACCAGAAGGGTCTGAGACAACTTCAAAGACGGAGAACGGAAAGTTTTCTCCAATAGATTTAGAGATTTAAGTTTAGAGTATAAATTACTCTTTACCTAGTGTCACCTCCTTCAAGATTCTGTTGGTGTATATCCTTCTCTGCCTGCATCGGTTTCTTTCCATACCTTTCCACTGCGTTTTGCACTCGTCTCTACCATAGTATTTACCAGTGTTTATCTGGACCACACTGAGATTCGTGCTCACTTATCTCCTTCACGGGGCTAGGAGCTCACTAGGCAGTTCGTATGTACAGCCAGGGTGCCGCGTGGTGCCCGGTTCATAGGAAGCAGTTAATAAAAGTCAACTCCTTGCCGTCTTGCATTGGCTATTACTATTCCGTGGTAAGATGAGCTTGTTGTTCCCATTAAATTGTCACCTAGTCCACAGGCTTTGGCAGACGACTTTAAGGTTTGGTTTTTGTGCACACTCAACTACCTGGGACTCAATCTTAATTTCAGAAATTTCAATTTCTGAAAGTAGGTGCTTGTTCCTACTCTCATGTTTTCTCTTATGTTGAGTACAGTCATGCAAAAGCATGCATTACAGAATTTCTCACCTGAAAAGGACCTTGGGTTATATCCTCCCAATCCTCCTTTTAGATGAGGAAACAGGCACCCAGGGTGCTCAGACCCATATTCCATTTAAAAATACTTCCAGTTATAGGGCACCTGGGTGGCTCAGTTGGTTAAGCGTCTGACTTCTGCTCAGGTCATGATCTCTCTGGTTTGTGAGTTCGAGCCCCACATCGGACTCTGTTCCGACAGCTTGGAGCCTGGAGCCTGTTTCAGGTTCTGTGTTTTCCTCTCTCTCTGCCCTTCCCCTGCTCACTGCCTCTCTCTCTCTCAAAAATAGGCAAACATTAAAAAAACACTTCCAATTATATTTTATCTATTGCGCAATATTTCTACTTCCTGGCATGCCTGAAATCAAATGAATTGACATCTTGAAAGATGACTTAATGATTCTGACAATGAAAGAGCCAGGAACTTGACAATACAGAAAAGTATGCAGAAGTTACAGGGATAATCATTATAGCATGTTCTCTTTCTCCTACTATCCTATTTCACAATATATACTTATCCCATTAGAACTTGTTGGGAATTGGAGGAAAGCACTTAGGGTGCCGTTCAAGAGAATTGCAGTTTTGTAATCGCAAAACTCAAATAAAAACATTCTGCCTTTGTGTGCAAGCTATCCTAACGCACATGCCTATGTTTAGTGAAGAGTTTTTGACTTTGATTTTGGCTGCCTCTTGCATTAAAAATAAATGCCTGAATACTATTATTTATTTCCTTTTGGTATCTCAACAGATGAAAAGATAATTTGGATTCTATTTCTCTTGGCTGGCAGGAAACCTTGGTGTTGGCTTTGTAACTTATACATTCTGCCCCATTGTGAGCAGGTTTCCTATTTGCTTACACAATATCCTCTTCCATACTTACACCCCTCCTTGTTTTGTTTTGTTGTTTTTTTTTTAACATAATTACAGCTGCTTACTTATTTAAAAATTCAGTCAGTGCTACCGCAAATATATTTCATTTTTTGACTGATATTCTGTGGAGGAAGCCTTTTTAACACTAATACAATCAACTATTAATTTGAACAGAGAAAGGAATAGTAATGTAGGTTTTTTTCAGACCTATTTTCAAATGAAATCATTATAGGCATATGATAGGCTTGGCATCTTTATATTTGAGAAGTCAACTTCAGCGACCAGAGAAAGTTTAAAACTCTTAAACTTTGAAATTAAAAGATCTTGCTATCAGAAGTTACAGTGTGGATCTTCAAAACTGTGTGGTCAGAGGAGCTTGTGGAGTAAAAATGCAGTACTGAATATAATCGTATGTCTTCAAAATCGATGTGTGGACTAACCGTGTGTTGATGTACATAGTTGTGATTTGGATGCTACTAGAGAAACTGATCTCTTTCCCAACAAATAGGAGACAGGAATGCTTTCTTCCTCACTGGAGGCCACAGGCAGACCATCACTGGAGAAGTGTTTAGGCATTTTGTCCTGTGGGAGGGACCCATCCCCCCCTTCTTACTGCTCTACAGAGGAATGTGGAAGCTTGGAGATTTGTTTAGCTTTCAAGAAAGAATCTGCATTACATCAAAGAAGATGATTTGAAGAGACTATCTGCCATACAGATTATAATAATTAGCTGAGGGTGATCTGAAATGAAAAATCCAAGAACTAGAAAACATAAGCAAACTTTCACATATAAAAGACCGTGGTCCATTACTCCAGCTTTTCTAAAAGTCTGCACAGGGTAAAATTGACGGCACGAATAGTTAATCTTAACCTATTTTCCTTGTTTCTCCCTCAACATCCCACCAAACATATAAAAGAGCATTTTTTTGGAAAGCCAAACCCTGTGCCTCCAAATTGAATATACGTGTGAATTTTTCCATTTTCATCTTTATTTTGGTATCATTTGTATGAAGTCAGAGATTGAAGTGGAAAAAGAACTGTAAACAAACAAACAAACAAACAAACAAAATGCTCTTGCTAAATATTCAACTTCTGGAAGAGGGTTCAAAAGCAAATCCCAAACAAAAGAAGGAGCATTCCCAACAAAGGTCTTGACGCAGTCCTGATACATTTAGGACCAGTTGTGAATGCTTCGGGGTGGGAGATGGCAAGAGGAAGAATATTTCTCTCCCCTCTTCCTTTCACAGAATTTCAACAGCAGATTAATATTTTTGGATGATGTTCAAAATGTACGAAATTATAAGACTGATGGCCCAAGTCCCATCATCTACAATTTCATTTCATCAGCCTGGCCTGAATCGATGATTTTAAGAATCTACTTTTGCTCACCTTTCACTGTTTTTGCTCATGAGTTCAGTTTAGAGCAAGTCTATGAATCACGTATTTTTATTATCAATAGTAAACTTTCCATGTCTTTCAGAGTTAATCTTATTCATGTTTGAGACTTCTTGATGCTTAAGCGTTTTAAAGTTTATTTATTTTTGAGAGAGACAGGGACAGCATGACTGGGGGAGTGGGCAAAGAGAGAGAGGGAGAGACAGAGAATCCCAAACAGGCTCTGTGCTGTCAGTGAAGAGCCCAACATGGGGCTCGAATTCACAAACCTGTGAGATCATGACCTGAGCTGAAACCAAGAGTCAGAGGCTCAACTGACTCAGCCACCCAGGCGTCCTGATGCTTATGGGTTTTAAATCATACTCTGAATCCCACTAAATATACCTAATTTTAGATCTTTTTCATGTTCTGAATAAAAGGACATATTATTTCCTTCCAGCTTGTCCCCAAAGGTGTGGCATTTCTGCTGTATTTGGCTTCCAAATCGACAACCAGGAGGAAAAGGACACAGATCTGCCCTAGGCAGCTGACAGTTGGGCTCTTCAGTTTATTGGTTTACTTTTTACCATATGCCTCCCCGCTTCCTTCAAGCTTCCTTAGAACTTTTTCTAATCTTCTTACACATTATGCCATGCACGCCAGTCTGAAGAAGTCACTGTGCAATTATTTTAATTGTTAAAAAACAAAAACAAAAACAAAAAACTACTCTGTCTTGTCCAAATTGGTTTTTAAGAGAGAGAGAGAGAGAGAGAGAGAGAGAGGAAGAGGAAGTTGACCTAACTCAAATTATAAAGAGCAGAGTCTGGTTTTGATTGTTGGACAAATTATTTCAGTATAAATTGAGTGCTGATGATGGGGTTCTGCGTGAGCCAGACTTGTGGCTTTTTGTATTTTCCTTGCTTTTCTGCGCTAGCCACAGAAGTAACACAGTCTTAAAGAGAAGGCTCTAAGGGTGTTATACAAGGACTTGGAGTCCTTTGGTCTAGGAGGACACAGGAACAGATAAGTTTCTATTTCGAGTAATTAGAATAAGTAGCCAATTAAGGGCTTCTTGGCTCTTAAGTACAGAGAACGGACTGAAATGGCTCTGTTGTCCTCAAGCTTCAAGTACTGATAATGTGGACAGTCCAGGCAGTCTTTGATGCTAGGAAGGTGGTCATATTGGGCTCCATTTAGGTCTGAGAAGTGAAACTACCTTGCTTAGTAGATTAAGCAAGAATTAATAGCGATTCCTTATTTATCTCGAGGGCATGTAGTGTGGAGCTAGGAGTTTGCATCTCTTCCAATCTTGCCCTAAATTGTATTTTTCTCAGTAGTATTAAACAAGTTGGTTAGCCGATAGTAATTTTTGTTTATACGTGATAACTTCTACCCCGGACGGAGAAGGCCAGTCTCCTTAGCTTTAAATTCTTCAAGACCCTTGACATCTGATTTGCCTTCTAGGGATACTGGGCTGGCCTTGCTGGCAACTAACCATTAGACAGTTTAAGGTGGCAGATGTTCTATCCAAGGCACAATGAAGCTGGAGCCATGGAAGGGTTCCAACCAAAAGTCTTGGTGACAATGTGTGATTTGACTCTGGTTCTGAATGTAAACACTAAGTGCAAAGGGAAAAATTCACACCACAAGTGGAGGGTACTTCCTCTCTTTATTTGATGTCCCTTTTGTGATGGTTTGCTGATTCTTGGTTTTTTTTTTTTATGTTTTTTTTTATTTTATATTAGAGAGAGAGAGAGAGAGGAAGAGAGAGAGAGAGAGACGGGGGAGAGGCAGAGAGACAGAGACAGAATCCGAAGCAGGCTCCAGGCTCTGAGCCGTCAGCACGGAGCTCGACACGGGGCTCAAACTCACGACCTGTGAGATCATGACCTGAGCGGAAGTCGGACGCTCAACTGACTGAGCCCCTGATCCTTTTGCATTCACTTCTGCAGACACTGTGGCTGCCTCAGGCCATTCCTACTCACTCTATCCCTTGCTCCAGTGCCAGTGTCTCGTCCAGAGGTAATTCTGCAGAGATGGGCTGAGAGGGAGCAAGGAAAAGAAGGAGAAGGACTAGTACCTTTTCTTTTCCTGCCTACCACTGCACTTGACTCAGCCTTAGTGCTCCCAGAGAACAGGGCAAGCCAGGATTTTTCACCGACCGCGAGTCCTCTGACTGAAGTGATTTTTGGGGGGAGAAACACAGTACTGAAAGGGAAATGCCCCTGTGAGATGCCTTGTGGGGAGAAGAGAAGACATAGCTCCTGCACCCTGATGCATCAGACCTCCCGTGCTCCTGAAAAAACAAGAGAGCGAGAGAGACATGGTAAATCCTCTCCCGTGCAAACGGACCCACAGAACTGAAGGGAAGTCCATCCCAGAGCAGAAATCTATAATTTTGGTGTGAAGCAACCTTGCCCCAAGGAGTGAAGGAGGCACATGCCTCCAAGAGGCTCAGTAACCAGACACAGTTCCAATGGTGGAATGCCTGGCACTGGCTACGTTTACTGAATGAACGTCAAGTGAGTGATGCAACGTTTCAAAGGCCAGGCCAAAAGCTGGCAGTACTATTGGCAACAATATGGCGGAAGGCACTAATATTGCTTGGAACCAAAGACATCATGTGAGTGGCACCCACTGTAGTGACTAGAGGGGTTGCCGAGGCAACGGTGAAGCCGCAGCAGCATTATTTTGATGAGGAGAGACTGGCTGTTAACCAGGTTAATGGACACTGTCGTGAAAATTCGGGAGTACCTCCAGCCCCGACCCAACCCAATCCTTGGCCCTTCCCAACCTTCCACTACATTAGACACCGGAGAACAGAAGGCGCTAAAAGAACTAGGGTTCCAGTAGATATTCTCTTGGGGATCTATCTGCAAGGAAATTCTTTGTTTGCCTTACCATTGTTTTGTACCCACACTTACTCAATTATCCTGCTCAGCCCTGGTGGCTTCATTAACATACCAGTTGCCTAATTTTCATACAAGGAAGCATTTTATTATTGTGGGTATATATATGCAAGGGCTCCTGAGTCCTGGGGCTCTGAGTTCAAACCCAAACTTCTTGCTGACTCTCTCAAGCCTTGTTTCTTTCCAGCTGTCAAGTGACAATTAACAGTGATCAGAATAACAATACCAGTCTCACAGAAGAGTTGTGAAAATTAAATATAATAACATGCAGTGGAGGCTCAACACAACGGATGTTAGCTAACAAAATCGATTCTATCTTTTGTGACTCGTATTATTTCATGTGTGCCTTTTCTCATGACTGGTTGCTAGTGGAAAAAAAAAAAAACAAGAAAGAGTAAGCTGAGGGGTGGTGGACGGAAGTGATAATTTATTGGTGATCTACTTTGTGCTGGGCACTGCTGGAGACGCAGAGGTGCAGCAGGAAATAAAACCTAGTGCCCAGCTGATGTTGAGTTCTCATTTTAAAAAGTTTACCACTAAGGGGGCGCCTGAGTGGCTCAGTCGGTTAAGCGTCCGACTTCGGCTCAGGTCATGATCTCGCAGTCTGTGACTTTGAGCCCCGCGTCGGGCTCTGTGCTGACAGCTCGGAGCCTGGAGCCTGCTTCGGATTCTGTGTCTCCCTCTGTCTCTGCCCCTAACCCACTCGCATCCTGTCTCTGTCTCTCTCAAAAAATAAACATTAAAAAAAATTGAAAAAAATTTACCACTAAGAATATAACTTTTCATACATTTCTTACAAACCAATAATCAGTGAAAGTATGGTAGGCTGGAGTCTATTTGGCACAAATAGAAAATGACTTATGTAAAACCAAATCAGAATCATATTTACCAAGTAATAAAATAAATTTACATTTTGGAAATGCAAAGTATAGTAACTCCAAGCATTAGGTTAAGCATGAAAAAAAGAAAGAAAGAAAGAAAGAAAGAAAGAAAGAAAGAAAGAAAGAGAAAGAAAGAAGAAAGAAAGAAAGAAAAAGAAAGAAAGAAGGAAGGAAGAAAGAAAGAAAGAAAGAAAAGAAAAAGAAAGAAAGAAAGAAGAAAGAAAGAGAAGGAAAGAAAAAGAAAGAAAGAAAGAAAGAAAGAAAGAAAAGGAAAGAAAGAAAGAAAGAAAGAAGAAAGAAAGAAGAAAGAAAGAAAGAAAGAAGAAAGAAAAGAAAGAAGAAAGAAAGAAAGAAAAGAAAAGAAAGAAAGAGAAAGAAAGAAAGAAAGAAAGAAGAAAGAAAGAAAGAAAGAAAGAAAAGAAAAAGAAAAGAAACATGTTCCAAAAGTACTGGCAGAAGCTGTGGCCAAAAATTTCTCTTTCCCTACCAGGTATGAAACAGGTATTAAAAAATCTACTGATAACCAGCAAACAATCTCAGTTTGATTGCAGATACCAAGTTAGAGGTGAAAGAACGGATAGAATGTTTGTTGGATAAACACACTCTAATACTCTTTTTTTTATTTTATTTTTTATTTATTTTTGAGACAGAGAGAGACAGAGCATGAATGGGGGAGGGTCAGAGAGAGAGAGGGAGACACAGAATCTGAAACAGGTTCCAGGCTCTGAGCTGTCGGCACAGAGCCCGACGCGGGGCTTGAACTCACGAACCACGAGATCATGACCTGAGCCGAAGTCGGACGCTCAGCCGACTGAGCACCCCGGCGTCCCTCTAATACTCTTTATTTGCACATGGAGCTATAAATGAGTGTGGACCAAGACATACTGGAGCCTGTGTCCTGTGTGGCTTTGAGGACATTTACTCAGCGTCTCTGAAACTTAGTTGCACAATCCGAAAAATGAGACGATAATAACAGGACAATTGCCTAGAGTATTAACACGGATAGCCTCCTGTTATGGTACAAAGTACTTGTTAGAGTCAATAGATATTAGCCTCCCTTCTTCATCTCACTTTCTCTCTCGGCCCCCTTTTCCAATCACCCACTTTTGCAATACAGCTGCTTCCTTACTAAAGAGGAAGTGAAGCAAAATCCCTCCAGGATTGGATCAAACTAACACTGCCTCTCACATACGATGATATTCATACTTTAGGACAATCATTATAACCCATTTGTTGAGAAATTACCCATTCGCCCACGGGCTGATCTGAACTGCTTGAACTCAGGAAAAAAAAAAAAATTCCTCTTTATCTAGTAGGCTAATCTGTGAATATAAAAAAGTGAGCATTCTAAAAACACACATTTCTCGATTTCCTTAAAATGAGGTTCACTATGTAAAATGAAATTGTCTTAAAGTTTAATAAAAATAGCATACTTTCATAAATTGTCTGAGGGACTTTTAGTTCTAAAAACTACCATGGTGTTGAGTATTCTTTCTCTTAATTGACCAGGGTAGAGGCTGAAATGGGGAGTATTTGTTATTGGGGCCAGTTTTTTCTCTAAGAGTACAGATGGGATTATAAAGAAAAGTGGTCAAGATGTGCATGTGTGTGTGTGTGTGTGTGTGTGTGTGTGTGTGTCTAAAAAAAATTCTTCAGGTTTTAATGCAGATGGAATGGAGGGGGTAGAAAGATATGCTTGAATGGACACCGGTGTGTTTAATACATATCTCAAAAGGGGTACTTTCTTCATTTCTGGACACACATTTGAGAATTGCTTCCACACATATGAAAAGGAGAAATAGAATTGTTTATATTAACTTTAAAAACTAAATGCATGTGTCTATGTGAGTGTGTGTTCATGTGGAGAGAGAGAGAGAGAGAGAGGGAGAGAGGGAGAAATAGACAGATAGACAGAAATAGTCTCCTGCTCCAGGTGTGGGCCTTTCATTTTTTCCTTTCTCCATATTTCCTGGATAATCACATCCATCTCTATATTTGGACTCTTATGCTAACAAATTCCTAGCTGTAACACAAATTGAATTCCATCATCTCTATTTGCTAGCCACATTTTTACCTCCAACTCCCCATGCCTAAAGTAGAGCTCCTTGTGTTTTCCTCCAGAGAAACTCTTCCTGGCATTAAAAAATCAGAGAATTGGCATTGGATGGGAAGTTCAGTTTACAAAGCCCAACCTCCCACAAACCACAGTGTAATGCTGCCCAAGCAATCTTACACTTGGTCCCCCCTGTTTACATTTTCAAAGCTGCGGCTCTCATTACTTCACCAGGTAACCCATTAGGTTTGGAAAAAAAAAAAAAAAAGAAAAAAAAAGAGAAAAAAAGAGAAGACAAGACATTACCTCACAAGAAAACCCTTCTCATATGTGTGTCTATAAGTAGTTAAGAGACTAATACGTAGATGTCTGCTTGGCCTCAGCTCTCAGCTCTGCCCCTTACTATGTGTGATCTTAGACCTGTTACCGAACTTTCCTGTGTTTTGATTGGTTGGCGTCTTTGTAAAATGAGGTCAATAACAGTATCCGTCTGATAGGGCTTTTGTGAGGAAGAACTAAGTTAGTACACATATTGGCTGCCCCATAGTAAGTGCTAAGTAACTATTAATATTGCTATTATTATGATTATTACTAGGAAATATTTCACTTGTAAAAGCATAACCAGTTATGTGACTCATATACCCACCATCCAGCATAAGAAAAAAGTATTACTGGGGCACCTGGGTGGCTGTTGGTTAAGTGTCTGACTTCAGCTCAGGTCATGATCTCATGGTTCGTGGGTTCGAGCCCCACGTCAGTCTCTGTGCAGACAGCTCAGAGCCTGGAGCTTATTTCAGATTCTGTGTCTCCCTCTCTCTCTTTCTCTGCCCCTCCCAGTTGGTGTTCTGCCTCGGTCTCTGTCTGTCTCAAAAATAAATAAACATTAAAAAAAAGAATGAAAGCATAACTAATGTAATTCAAGTCTCTGGGTATCTTTCTCTAACGTTTCTCCTTTTTCTGAAGGCTGAGCTCTATCCCACATTTGGTAACCACCATTCCTACGCCATTGCTTAGTAATTGTGTCATATAAATACATATCCATAAGCAGTGCAGAGCACTGGGTTCCATGTTTCTTAACTTCAATTAAATGGGATCCTATGGTGTATATTCTTTTGCAACTTTCTGTTATTGCTCAGCAATGTATTTCTGAGATTGAGCAGTGTGGATGAAGCTGGCGCTAGGTCACTCATCATCACCGTTGTATTTTATTTGATTGTATGGATGCATCACACTTCATTTATTCAGTTTTCCATCGGAAGACACTTAGGTTGATTTCAATTGCTTTTGTTTTGCATTGCCGATGTAAACAATGCTGCTAGACTATTCGATCATCAGATGGCAAAGAACTTATCTGATAAACTCATCTAGAACTTTGCCTCCATTCAATGTCCACACATTGTTTCTAGCTGTCTCTTGTAAAACCACACAGGATGCTCATATGACTTGTACACCCAGGTCTTCTAACGGTGATTGAAAAATGAACTCATATTATATTACATAAAAACTCTCATTTGTTGACCCCACTGATATTTACTACCTTTTGACATAATATAAGGAATGCGTGCTTGTCCTAAAAATCATCCCAACAAGATGAAAGGGCATAAATGTGGAAAGTGGAAATCACTATTCTCCACTTCCAAATGATTACTGCCTATTAGAATTTGGCAAACATTTTTCCAGTCTTTCGTAGGCCTGTACCCGTACATTCAAACATACACGTGTTCACATGGTCTTTCTTCTGTGTCTGTCTCTTCTTATAATAACATCAGTCGTATTGGATTAGGGATCACACTGCTAACCTCATTTTAGTGTAATTGAATTATCTCTTTAAAGACCCACCGTATTCTGAGGTAATGGGGGTCATATGGATTTTTAGGGGTTATTATTGAGTTTTAATAATGTATGCAAGCTTTAAATTAGCACTTACTCTTTAATTTTTCCTTTGTAAACATCTTATTCCACTTGGAAACTATTCAAGAGTCCTAGTTATACCGTGGGCCATGGCACAGGCTGACTCAAGTTTGTAATAGTTTAGAATTCTTAGAGCTTGCTTTCACAAAGTTCATTTCTCCAGCCCCTGTGGTACCATATTTCCCTGCATTTAAAGAGCAGATGTGAAATAAAGCCCAGTGATTGTAAATATGAAGTTATAAAACTTAAGTTACTTCAATAACTAGTGGTTAGGAAAATTCTTAAACAGAAGGATGAGAATGCGTATTTACAATGATTTGACTTGAGATATTTGAAAGTTGCTAGAATCGATCCCAAGGACATGACCAGTATTGTAATATCTGGAATTTGATCTCTTATTTCATGTTACTTTACGTGAAAGACACTTTTTGAAATTAAAGTTTAATGAACTGTGTTCTTTGATTAACTATACGTAAAAATAGGTCGACAAATTTGCCTCGTCTGTATATTGAACATGAAGATATGAAGATTAATTTTGACAAGGTCATCAATGCATTTGCACAAATTTAAAGTTTAAGGAACAGGCTGTAATATTATTATTCACTCCCACAACAGACCCATTTATAGGTATAAATTGTTGTCACTTTTTTTCTAAAATATTTGTTAATGCTATTAAAAATTCTCAAATTATTACCTTTTATTTTGTCCTTAAATATTTATTTTCTTTTTATTTTTCTTCCTACAGGTATGTTCTGACCATTATTTTAATTCATTCCATAATTATCACCCAAAATAATCTTGTCATATGAAGGAGGATGATGCTTACAAGATGATCAATTCTTCACGTCAAATGTATTAGTTATTATACCCCTGCACGTGGTTCACCTTGTCCACTTTTCAACTTACATTTTTCCACTTTTCCACTTTTGTCCTTACACTTTTCCACTTACATTTGTTGGCCATGCCAATTATCAAGCCCACTTGTCCACTTTTCCACGTACATTTGTTGGCCATGCCAGTTATCAAGCCCATTTTCTCCACAGAATGACTAGAATCAGAATGTCAGGCCATATTGGTGGCTAACACTATAAAACATTATGACAGTTTCATTAAACAAAGATATTTGTAAAGAGTGTTGTGGTGCTAGAAAAATCCAACAAAAAATCAGCACACTTACTATGCTCAGTAACCAAATACTAGACTTATTACATGCCAAGCACTATACTAGGAGGGAAAATCCAAAGAAAGATAAGTACATTTTTTTTTAAATTTCTCCAAGATCTTCTAATCCAGTGAGGAGCTAAAATACAACCAATGAGAGAAAGAGGTGTGGTGGAGAGACCATCTGGTATAAGCAGCCAAGGACCTGGGTAGAGATGGGTTTTGTCACCTGTTAGCTTTATGACCTAGGAAAAATCGCTCACCTTCGCTATAAAATGGAGTAATATTATCCTACAGGTATTGTGCATCTGGCACATAGTAGGAATCCAGTGACTGGTCGTGAAATATGAACGGCACGTGACAAAGTAAACATGAAGGCGATAATTAAAAGTTTAGTGCAACAATAAATAATACGGCGCTGATGAATTTCCCAATCGAAGATACACATGGTAGAAGACTTCCAGAAGGCAAAGGACATTTGCAGCTGAGAGATCTTGGCAAGTTTAGGCCCAATACTCGATTCAGAGCATACCCTGGGGGAGTGGATAGGAGTGGGGGCCTACAGTCCCCGAAAAAGCTCTGATAGAGCACAGGGTCCTGCACGAATGGTTTTAACTTTCTATTGACACCTGCTGGCTAAAACAGTATATTTTCAATGTTGAAGGAAGAAATCTGGACATAAGTGATCAAATACTGTATGCTTCCCTTTCTCAAAATATACGAAAGCCAAACTCCATCTATGGTGTTCCAAATTGGGTAGCGTTTACCCCCGTGGAGCAGGTAGGGAACCAGAACAGGCAGGAGTGTGGTTCCGGGGCTAGTAATGTTCTGTTTCTTGATGAGACTGCTGGTTAGATGAATGTCTTCCATTTCTTAAAATTCATTAAACTGTACGCTTATTTGTGCACTTTCCTGCATACAGAATTCTCTTCAACACAAAGTTCAAAACATGTACATTTTCACTGTATAATTTTTGAAAAACAGAAGGAATACAGGGAAAAATTAAGGGAAAAAAATCTCCGATAAGCCTGAAATTCAGAATAACTACTGCTAACATTTTGGAGTAGATGCTTCACACGTAATTAAGATCGTCCTGTATTTACTGTTTTACAACCTCTTTTTTTTTTTTTTTTTTTCACTAAGCAAACATATGCAAGGAGTTTCCCATGTCGGAGAACATTTTTTGAAAACATGATTTATGTCTATTCCGTAATTTTCCTAGTAAATCTCTTATATTTTAATAATTAACATATTTCTAATTTTAAATATTTAAATATTGCAATGAACTCTCTTATACATAAATATATTACACCCCTCAACATTTGAGCAAGATGAATTCCTAGAGGTGGAAAAGATTTCGACACACATTTTTCAATTTCCCTTTAAGACCTGAGCCCATTTCACGCAAATCCTCCACAATATCGAGAATAGATATTTTTTAAATCTGCACATTTTGTAGTTGAACATGCTTTTTCTTTCAAATGTTGCTGTTTTTAGTCCTGAGCTTGAAACTGGTTTTATGTTATTAGCTATCGCCTCTTCTTTTTTTGGAATGCCTCTTCCTATCCCCAGCCAGGTTTTTGTTTTGTGCTTTCTCTTCCTATTAGAGCATTTCCCTTCTCTCAGACCTCTTGAAGCTTTGCAGTCTCTTGTTTGTCCCAACTCAATATTTCATTCAGACCAAAGCCCAGACTCAACTTGCTTTATGAACCACGTTCCTTTTCATCCACTGACTCTTTGGCATGCGACCCCGTTTATGTTTCTGATTTAAGTTGTTAAACTTTCTTCTGCGTTTTAAAAGCTGATAATAACCAAACCTACCGTGGACAAGACAGTAGCACTTGGTGGTTGAAGCCATGGAGATTGTATACAAACTTCCCGAGCATTAAGGTCACAGAACGAACCCGACCCCCAAGAATCACTATACTTGTGCACCTTAAATTATAATTAAAATCGTTGACCCCAATGTCATAATCTCATAGTTGTTAGATTGAGCTCTGTCTAGTTCCTGTAGAGCATCTGGCTCGTAGATGAACTTGCTATTTCTGTTTTTTCTAAAAGCCTGTAAAAACAAACCCGCATATTTTATATTTCTCCCTTTGCAGTAATGTCCATTAGGGGGGAAGAAAAAAAACCACACAGCGTATTTTCAACCAAGCACAGATTGCCTGCTGTTTCCTCTTGTCAGGGTTTGCTCTCCCTCTATCACAGTTGTGAGAAGGCTGCGTGTGATCTGTATTTTCGTCCTATCTCCCTGAAAGATGACTTTCACATTCTGCAGTGTGGGAGGACAGTCGCTGACAAAGTCCATGCTGAGAACGGCTCAGCCGTGCAGGGCAGTGGAGGGGGCAGATGTCTTTCTGTTTTATTCTCGATTTTTACTGTGCCCTGTGGCAAGCCTTAGTTCTTTTCCTCTGTTGGTCCTGAACCTTTACCTTTATTCCTTTTTCCTTTTGGTTCCCCCTATTGTTTTTTTCCCCTGCTGTCACTTGTGGTGGGGCTTGGGGAACAATGTTGTAGGATCATAGAGCTTTTGAGGGAATGTAAATTGCAGGCGGCACCGAGTCCCGTCTGTTTTCTCATCGGAAAGCAGCATTTCAGAGAGTTGAACTGGCACCGGGGCCCTGCAAAGACATGCCGAGTTCAGGAATATTCCCTGTTCCCAGGCCCCGGTTATGTAGAAGTGGGACTTTCTGAAGAAGGGGCACTTGGGGAGGGTGGGGAGGAAAAGGGCACTTTCAGAAGCAGATGCTCCTGGCTTCAGGAGGAAAGCTGCTCTAATCAGAGTTCAGCAGTCTCGCAGACAATCCACAGCTTTGGAGGGAGACAAACAAAACACAGTCTCTTAGTCCAGTGCATAAATGCAAGAGGCTTGTCTTAAGTGTGTGTGCAGGATTCTAGTGGGCTAAAAATGTTATGCGGAGTTAAAGTGAGGCATTGTTTAGGTTTTAATGAAGGCAACCAATTTTTAACAACAGAAGTTCTGTTTCTGAAAGCCCCCCTCCCCCCTCCCTAACACTCAGTTCCTCTGCCCCTGCACCTGCTTTCATTTTTGGCTTCTTGGCACTGATGTTCACAGAGACATCAGCTGGCAATGGCAAACTGCTAAAAGCTTCCCTGCAACGCAGCTCGGCAAATGCCAGCCATTTATTCACTGGTGCATGCCAGCTTAACGTAAGGTCTCCCTTTCTCCCTCCAACCCCAATCCCCTTAGCCCCCCAGTTTTGCTTCCAAATGACAGTAAACGTTCCAAGCCAAGCAGTGGTCTGGCCCTTTGAGTATCCATTAAGTGTGGCCGCATCTATTTGCTGTGATTATAATATTTTGATCCAAAGGGTGTTGCAGAAAATTTAGACGACAATACTATTTCTTGTATTCAATAAAGAGCTATTGGCCCACAGGCTCATTTCTTTCTCCTCAGCAGATGGTGGGATAGTTTCTTGAGGTCTCTTTGACTTGAAACAGCCTTTTTGTTTTTGTTGCTTATTGAGAGCCAGTTGTCCCAAATTCATTGAATAAAGACATCCACTTTTCAGTGCAAGCTAAGCCCCAACAGATAAATACTGACTTAGAGTTGGGCTGATGGACAAACTAGAAAGGCAAAGGGGCTGCTGGAAGTTAAGTATTCAGCACAAGGCTTTGCAGTTTCAAAAACGATGGCTTTAAGTTCTCCATTCAGCACAGCAATTCAGGCTGTATACTGAGAAAGTGTGAGAAATCTGTGAGAGATTCGACATATATTTATTTTTCTTGGAAATTAGAGAATATCTTCACAGTGTACACTCTGAAGGGCTTTTGTTTTGTTTTGTTGTGTTTTTAATGATCTAAACCATCTGGGGAGTTGATAAAGAATGTGATTTTCACAAGCTGAGCTAGCAAAGCCTATTGCTAAATCCCAAACCTTTATCCAGCCTACAGATAAAACCAGGGTGGGAGAGTTTCCCTTCCAGCTCTAAAATACTAGGATCCCACGTATGCCAAATGCTTCAGTCTCCGGGTGGTAAGAAAAATAGAGAACTAAGGGAGCCTGGCCCAAACATTCAGAAATGTATGGTGCTTTTTTTCTCCCCCGAAGATTGGTGGAGGTCACAGATGTCCAGAAAATCTGTCTGAAAACCAAGTCAGCCTCGCATTTTATCTAATGCCTCTTTGGTCTCTTTTGATATAGGGACAAGAAGCAGCGCTTGGAAGTATTTCTTCACCACCTATTTTTCAACTCTGGAGTCCATCCAAAACCTTTCTTACTAGACAGAGTGTGCAGAAAGCATCGCGGGAGCACTTTAATGGTGGCGGGTCCGCTTGTGATCATTGTGATCTTATATCAGAAGGTGTGGGTGCTTCGCATTTTTGACAAACGACCACCAGTTAGGTCTCTCAAGGCTTACGCTCTGCATTTAATCCGGCAATGTGGTGAAGGTAGAGAAATCAGAAAATGTCCTTCTCAGGACTGGGCGATACACCGAAGGTATAATCATATCATGGCTTTGACTTAACCCTCTCTCCCCTGAGTCTAACTTCCTATTTTCTGGTTATCCACCATTGAGGGACACGAGATCAAGCGGGAAAGCTACCTCTTCATATTCAAATACATGCATGCCGTAAGCTATAATTTGCTCCTTGTGTGTGTGTGTAAGTATCTAACCAGAAGTCTGGCAGTATTTCCAAGCCTTGGTTATCAATTTACTATGCTCTATGAAACCTACAATCAATCAATATTTAATACCTATCACACTCTGTTCATACTTTATTCGAAAAGAGGTAGATTATGTCAGAAATGTCATTTGTTCCTTCTGTTTAAGATGCTTTTAGAATTAACAATCCAGTTAAATGTCCCCGTGTGTCAGACTTCTACTGGGCGGAGCTCCCACCCAGAAGACGGAGGAACAGTTACAGGAGCGGTTCACAGGAAATGATCATCGGGAAATACAGCTTTAAGAATGGAGAGGATTTTTAGTAATAATGCTTCCTTTAGCAGTTGCTTTCTTCTGTCACACACCCAGAGAGGTACACGACCCCTGCACCTCTCACTCTGGCTGTGATGTACTTCCAATTTAGAAGCAGCAGTAAAATGAGGGAGGGGGAGGTTAGACCATAGGGCAGCAAATCAGAACCCCACACCTGAGACCTTCCAAATCCCTCTGAGTGGTTTAGCCCCTCAGAGACTCAGCTTCTTCATCAGCAAAATGGGAATGGCATTGCATTGGCCCTTGCCAACTCACAGGCTTGTAAGAACACAGGAAATAATCCTTACGAACTTGAGATCACTAGACAAGCGTTCATTATTACAACTATCATTTGTGTTAGAATGTTTTGTGAGCCACACAAGTCTATACGGCTGTGAGTTACAATAATTATTATTTACGTTATAGTTGTTTTGTCCGTGCCTTCCCAAATCTGGGCTTCCTCCTCTCTTTCCTAATTCAGAGAATGGCACCATCCAAACAGTTGCACGAGCTTTGACATTTTGTAGAAATCAATGATTTCTACCTTCATTCTGTTGAATGCATGAGCACATTCAACTTACACATACTCTTTTATAGGTGTATGCTTTTACTCCATCTGACTCCAAAAGAGGGATTCAAGGAAGGTTTTTATATGACACATAAATACAACAAAATAGCATATGTCAGAAGTAGGCAGGAAATACAAAGGTAAAAAATGCTACATACCTAAGTCAGAACAAAGAGTAAGACTACTACAAGAGCATTTGACATTGAATCTTTACTACGGATGGGTCCAAATATAACTGGAAAGACACAAAATATAGTGTTCATGGAACCAAAGCACAAATATTGTCTAAGGGAATCACATATATTCTGGGTATAATTCCAGAGATAAATTTCTGGCAAAATCTTCTAAACAGGATACCATGAAATGGAGTGAATAATGTTACTGATGAAACGTTTACAGAAGACAGACAGCAGTTTCAGGGGGCTGTTTCTTTCAGCACTGTGCTTACTTGGTGTTGGGGATACTAAAATATGTAAAGCAGGCATGTTATCAAAGAATCACTGAAAAAGATAAATCTACAGTCTACAAATCCGTGCCATTCACTGAGATAAACGTAATAAGAGAAGGAGGATGTGTTGTTGCATTGGAACTCAGTAGAGGAAGTAATCAGTTCTACTCAGTAGACCAGGGAAGGCTTCTTGGAAGAGATAGCATCTGATCTCCTGTGTTTATTCAACAAGAACTTATCAGTTGCCAACTATGTGGTATGCAAAATGATAGGAGCAAAGATCACAATGTTGAGGAGAACAATGCCTTTGTCTTTATTAGTAGCTAAGGGTTAGAACAGCATTTCAGGGAGAAAGATTCTCACTTGCTAGTGAGCTATTGCCCACTCCCACCCCCTCCAATCTCGCAACTGTGAACCTTTAATGACAGATCTCTTGCTTTCCCCTGCCTTCTGAAAAGGAACACGGAACAATATCAGGAACTGCATGAGAATCTCTAGCCACCGTGCAAAGCTGCCAGAAGCCTTGGGAAAGGAAGTAGATAAGAAATATGCTTCTAGGAATCCTTGGGGAAGCCTCAACTCTGGACAGACGAAGATGAAACCCAACTAGGGTAAAACAAAGACCTAGGTGTTTGGCATCTAGGAAGGCCAGTAAATATTACTGAACTCTAATTGAAATAACATGCTGAGAACTAGACCCGGAAGTCATTTTTTTTTTTTTTTACAGGAAAGGAATGCACATGCGGCCTTGTACTCTTATTTCTGAATAACTGAGATGAGCTGAGTTAATCCTAACATCAGTGGAAGATACCCGGATTTTTCCAGTGATCAAGCTTGTGAAGTAATTCTCACTGGTAGCAGAATGTCAGGCCAAAAGAATCCGCATTAGTAGGATGGAATCCTTTGTTTCTGCCCAAATAAATAATGCTTTGCTATCTGTCCTTCAATATTACCATGTATGATTATTTACTATATATAAAGAGCCATATCCCCCTCATCAGTATTCCTCAGAGGAGAATAGCACATGCTTTTGCAAGGCACTGCTTGATCTGAGAGGAAGCACAGAAATATTCCACAGAGACTCCATTAGTGTGATGCTTAAAGAATTAGAGAGACAAGATACACTCCTAAAACAATGAAACAACATATTAAACTATGCCAGAGCATATGACAAGTGTTACATACACAATATAGACAATAACTCATAGACAAAATGAAAGGAAGCCAATAATAGAGCAGGAGAGATTGGGGAAAATCTTACAAAAATTGGGACCTGAAGAATGGGGAGAATTTAGATAGATCAGGCAGGAACACTCTAGGTCAGAAGAGGAAAGCTTACAAAGGTGTGGAAAAATAATTTTGAAAACTAACATGTTTTCAAATCAGGGAACCAGAAAATTAACTAGTAACATAATTGCCAGAAGACATCTCTTGCTACCCACACACTCACTGGAAAGAATGTTCTTGGGAAGTGTGAAACAGTTGAGAAAGTAAAGCAAAGTGGATTCAGAAAGAAAAATATTCATCTTTATAAAGTAACATCAACCTGTATACATTCCTTCAAAGGCACAAATATTACAGAATAAGAACTCTTGCAAACAATCCCCCAAGGGTAAAAAAAATAACATTTCCAAAAATGTCAGTGCCAGTGGGTTAATTCTAGGTAATTCAGGGTGAAACAGTGATTCTCACAGAGTTGAATCTGAACGAACCACATTACTTTAACTCTAAAATTGATCAGTAACCATATGTAGCAGACCAAGTCAAAATTTTCGTTATAAATAAAATCTAAGTGTATGTCAGTTATACCTCAATAAAACTAAAAACAAAAACAAACAATCTCCCCCCCCCCCCCAAAAAAAAAAAACAAAACAAACAAAACAAAAAACCCCACAAAAACCTAGTACCTGTTTTCAGGTGTCCAGGTGTTTGTTTTAAACAGAAACTAGAGTATGTTCTCCGAAATAAACTGGCGTTTCCATTTATTCTAATCCCAGATGAAAATGCTGCTACACTTTTGTAAAGGTTATAGATGTGCATATATGTAATTTGTAAAGAAATTAAATAACTTGCCCAAGGTCGCACTCAAGTCTGTGCTTTCAGGGCCTTGAGTTTTAAGTGATAAGAGGTCCCCACCTAAAGTTGTGCTCTGTGCCAGATCTCCGGAGAGCATTTTGTATTCAGATACAAGAAGCAGCTGTAACCTACTGAATCAGAATCATCAGCAATGGGCCTAGGTATGTCGATTTCAAAAGCCTATTTGGTGATTTTGATGGAAATCCCTGGTTAAGGTGCTGCCTACAAAAACTACAAATAATAATAATAATAATAATGTAATAAATAATTATAGTTAATATTATAGACTGGAAGCTAAGTTTGTCACTCAAGTGTAGCAAAATAAAATAGATAAATATCAACCTTTGTATTTTTCTTACTTTTCCTTCCTTGAATTAGTCAGAACTAGTTCCAAAGCCCAAAGGAGACCTTGGATTATAACGGCAGGAATGGAGAGGAAAAGACACCATTCACGTTCATTTTGGGGTTCCCCAATGAAGCTCTTAGAGAATCCTAAGGAAAGGCCTGGAAGGGAGTGGAGCATTGATACAGGAAAGGATAGGAACAGAAGAGAAGGATTGCTGCCCTTCTCAGGGTGTTCACACAGGGTTGCAGGTAAGGGGTGGGCAAGGCGAGAGTGAGGCAGGTATTAGAACACCTCCCGCTAAAGTGGAGCCTAATGAGAGAACTGGGGGTAACATGCCATCAGCATGTGGAGGAAGAGGAACTTAGCTCTGCCTGGTGACGTGGGAGAGGGGACTTGAAGAAGTTAGCCTTGGAGTCAAGTGTGAATGATGGATATGATTCTCTGTAGATGGGTAGTATGGGAACAAGCAGATTCAAGAGGAATTTACGATCTGTCTAGTAGTATTTATTCAATTCTTTACCACACTGAAAGATGTAAGACATGCCTACCATTGTTACAGTGACTGTTGATTGTCTCAGTCTACATTAACTTAGCAACCTCATAGCTTGGCAATGATTGGGTGGCCAATTTCACCAAGAAGTTCCCTCGCCAAGATGCCTTTGGTGGCTCCTTATTTTCCTCTATCACTCTCCTCTTCAGTCCCCTTGCCCACTCTCTCTGATTTGATAATCTCAAGTTGCCGTGTTCTCAGTCCTACTCTCTGCTTCCAGTGACCCATCACTAAACCAAAAATACATACTTCTGTTAAAGTGTTCAGTGCATCTTCACTGTGGGAGTCTGGAGATAACACTCCAATCCTTGTGGTCCAACCTATCAGTGACTCATTAGTAATTGATGGGGAAAATTTCAGGCCTGCTAGAACAGTTGAGGAATAGATTATAAAAGTTAAAAGTGGCCCTGACGATGGTCTTTTGTTCTATTTCTATAAACTATGGATATCAAGACCCAAAGAGGTTAGATAATTTGGATAAATCTAGAAGCTTCTACGGGTTAGAAATGAAACTTGGATCTGGATCTAAGTACCAATATCTTCCTTGGCTGACTTGTAAGGGAGACAGTAGAGTGTTGTGCAGCCACACTAAGGCAAGACTCTGTGGGTTGCCACCTGTCCAGTCTACTTTACCTAAAGGCCAACCCTCAGTCTGAACTTGGTGTTTTATTTCCACTAACTCACCTTTCCATATTAAAGAAAAACCCAAATCCCATACACTGACTAGTGAACAACTGATGAATAATTTATCTTCCTTGAGTTCACAATATACTACATATAGGAGTGACTTAGGAGCCAGATAGGCTCAAATTTAATGAGACTAAAGTATACTTAGTAACAAAGGTCTTATCCAACGACACTTTGAACATTGTTGACAAAATGAGAAATCATCCCAATTTCCACTTTAATGCACTTAGTAAGGAGCCCGAATGTGCCAAAGAATTAATGAAATTTGCAGAAGATCTATTTTTAGGAAGCAAAGCTCTACAGTTGGGATTCAAACATAGTCAAAGACTTGGAAGACTCTACTTAAATTTTTGAATAACTTATCTCAAACTAGAGATTAATACAACTCCAGGTAAAGAACCTTAAATACATCGACACGAAAAGTTCTATCTGGAAAAAAGAGGAATAAAATGAAACTAATGTTTGGTTGATTTATGATATATTGCTACAGAAAAGGATAGACCATGCAGCTTGAGGCTGTGCAGGAAAAGTCAGTGTGGAGAGCTAATACTGGATTTTCAGAAAAATTTAGAAAAAAAAAAAGTCATTCAAAACAGGGTGATAGAGTGATTGTACCATTTGTGGACTAATGTACCAGAAAGTCAACATGAACACTACAATTAGAGGTCTGGTTAGGTAAAGACTAATGTAATAAATGATTAACAGTCATGGTAAACAAAAAAGGGAATCCACAATGAGATAAATCCAAAAAGACAGTATTGAAAGAAATTCAGAGAAATTTCTGCACCAGTTACAATGGGGAAAAAAAAGTGTAGCAGGGTCATACTTGAAGATGTGTTTCCAAAAAGGAATGGGAATCCTAAAATTTCTAGTTTGAAGAAAACATAACATGATGATAGTGATTTTTATATGTATTTATCAAAAACATGGGTTAACAGACCAGTAGGTGCCTACAAATATCTGCAAATTCAGTAATGAGGGTTGGTTCACTTGAAGTGAGCCTTTTCCATAGTTTTTATTCTATCAAAGAACGTAAGTAATTGGAAACGCCTGGCTTATACTTTTTGTCATTCCTCACGGTAGTTGAAGAATATTAACCCAACAAAATCTAACCTGAAATAGAGCCTTTTGATAATACCTATGGGGAATTATATTATATTAGTTCAATTTTAACCCTTGGCTTATGAACACTGCCCTCAGATCCTGGCAAGAGCACCCCTATTCTGGCACCTATGTTGGAAATGCCCAGTTCTGGAAATGCCCCTCCAGCAAGGCAGGTGTCTGAGGGTCCAGGGGTCATTCTCACCTGTAGCCTACGCCTCCCTTTCTAGACCATACTCCGGATGCCCAACACTCCAAAATTTTCTTCCCAGAGCTCTCTGAGGCGACTTTTAGGCCTGTGCCGGCCTTTTCTTTGAGTCTTTCTCTCGGGAAGATGAAACCTGCCACCCGTACCTGGCCCTGGGAGGCCAGAGTGGCTGGCCACAGTATGTACGTGGAGGAAAGCAGAGGGCAGAGCTTGTGAGTAAAGGCAAGCGTGTCTTGTGCACGAGGCCTCCATGAGACAGGACGGAGCCCTGAATGGACTGGGAGCCTGCGTCCCCCTCTCTGAAAGCCACCATGTTCCTTGTAGAGCTTTAAGGAATCTGACACGTGTAATGTGAACCCGGTCTTCCAGATCAGAATAAGGACTTTTTGTGTTCCAGACTGGAAAGTGGAATATATTTAATTTAAAGGTTACTAGCACGATTGACATATTTGAAATATTTAGACACGTGGTAAGTGGTCTTGCCTTTGGCCTGCCAGCTTCTAGAGGCATGCTTGTTGCCCTCCCCCTTCCAGGCTATCTGAGATATCCGCGAGCAGACGATACCCTCTTTGTCCAGTGCTTTGAATCGTACCTGACAAGATGCCTCACACGTGCCTGGGGATTCCAACCAAATTGAAGGAAAATGCAGAGACACATGATCCGAAGGTAGGAGAAGCCTAGGCAAATATTTTCAGCCGTTAGACTTTTCGTCAGTCTGCCCCATTTCCCTGGCTTTCCCACCACAGAGTGGAATATTCAGGAACTTTTCTCCGGGCTTGGGACCTGTAGCCCCTCACAAACAAGGTCACCACAGTTTCACCCAGTATTTTCCAACCTCGCAGTCTGTGTTTCATATATTACCCAGGTCCCTGGAAACTTCACTTAGCATATGATTAGAATTTCAAGGACAAGGCAGTTTGAGATCCCCTTGGCTGTTTTTGTTCCCCCCCTCAAGGAAATCAACAAAGTCTCCAGAACGTTTAACTTCACATTTTCGGACATCAAGTATTTTAGGAGAAGTTTATTGCTTCTTTTATTGAGGTTTTCAAGGACTGTTGGTAATATCCTTTCAATGCACAGTTTTTAACCACACTACGAAAAGTGGACTTTTTCCAGTCGCTCCTATAGGACCCACTGAGTCAGCCCTTCCTTCCTTCCCGCCTTCCTTCCTTCCTCCCTCCCTTCCTTCCAGCATAGATTACAATCATTTAAGTTCAGTTGTCATTTTTCTAATAGAACCTCACTTAATTCTCATTCACCTGAAGGGCGCTCATACTATGGACATCATATTATTTTGCATCATACTATTTTGCATAAATTACACAATTCCAAAAAGAGTATGTTTCTTCATCTTGAATTCACCTTGAAAAACAATGGCATTTTTTCCTGCCTGTTACTACCTATGTGTGTCACCATAACTCTGGAAATGGTCATTGTGGGCTAAGGTCATTAATGCAGCAATAATTATTAGCAAATTAAGGAACCAGGAACATATTTCTATTTTTTTGTTATTGTCAGTTATAATCCCATGCTTATGAAACTAAGACTTCTTTGGTTTTTATGGTAGTTCTGGTTGGGTAGCAGAGATGATGCTTTAAAAACTCCTTTGCAGATGGTTACTTTCCTACAAGATTTGCCTAAGCTAAGAAATCATTACTCCAATTGACAAGGTGTCCCAAAGACCTCCAAGTCACAAATTTTCCTGGAATCCCTGTTTGCCAGCCAAAGGTTTGGGCAAATTTTGTAAGCTCTCTGAGCCTCAGTTCCCATGTCTGCAAATGGAGTAGTCTCACCTATTTTATAGGGTTCCTGTAGGCATTGGGGATGTTAATGGGTGTGGCATCCAGTTGGCAAGCAGCAAGTGTGATGTCCTTTGCTCTTCTGTCTCTGTTCTCCCCAGCAATATATTCTCCATTAGATATGACTCTTAGTTTGATTTTAGCCCTAAAGCTGAAGCATCAAGCTGCAGTTACCAACAACGATTTCTTATTTCTGAATTGACCCCCTTGGAACTGGTTTGACTATCTGGTGTTAGGACTGATAGAAAAGTGGTTTTACTCCAAGCCTATTATTTATCATTTTTTCTGATTTTGTAAAAAAAAAAAAAAAAAAAAAATCCACCCACAAACATTTATCTCTTCTTTACAACAGATGGGAATAGCAATTAGAGGCCATTATAATCCTGACCCTCAGTGGCAGGCAAGTCCATACAGTGGCAGACAAGTCCACACTGGCAGACAAGTCCACACTGTGTGGCAGATCTGGGTGGCAGGTGATCTGGGTGTCACAACCAATGTGCACTTGTCCAAAGCACTCCGTCCTATCAGGCAATGATTCACCAAGGTAGCTGCTCCAAAGTTAACCTGGCAGAGCACAGAAAGAAACACTAACACTATTTTCTCTTATAATCCATTCCCATAAATTCGAATATTTAGATGCAACCACCCCCATGCACAAAGCACTAAAAACACAAACAACAACAACAAAAACCCACCATGCTGGTCGCTTTCCAAATCTCTCTTAACTAGTAAAAGGGAATGCCAACTTTCCCAGAGGCCCAGGTATTTCCTTGAGTGAGAGTTTACTGATATCTGACTTTCTCAATACCACCAGAAGTTTCTGTCCAAAGACTTTCCCATTATAAGTTCACCTGGAAAATGGCTTCTTAGAATGGATCCTATTTCTTTTGTAAAATTACTCACCATTTTCACACGAAACGATGGGCCTTGTCCAGGTCTACATCTGAATTCCAAATGATTTCATTTTGTGTTGAACACACATGAGTGGATAATGTTGTTTCTGGGCTTTTATGCACGATGTTCTGTCTGCCTTAGTTTAACTTAGTTTAACCTTATTATTTCGTACTGATGGAATGGAAGAGAACACTGATCATTTGTATCTTTCCACTTCTACCCAAGCTGTCAGTGGGAGGGAGGGGAATCTCCCCTTCTGTGGCTTTTTGTACACTTACTATTTTTAGAAAATGGAACTCCACTCTTTCTCCTATACAATCCTCATTTTCACATGTCTTACCGATTGACTGGCTAATTTGTCTGCACTGATGTCCCAAACAAAGTAGTCCGAAGTCTTTCTGCAGCAACAAAGGAATACATCTAAGTTGGCCCTTCTTGGTGAAGCGTCATAATACGGAATAGAACTCTGTGTCCCTCGTTTTACCAAGTGGGAAGAATCGCAATAATCTGAATCCCAAACTGGCTAGACCAAAACAAGCCTAGCTTTTCCTCGAGTTTCTTACCATAGGTGTTTCTGGGATATTCCTCAAGAATTCAGATTGATTCTTCTAATCCATTCTTGTGGCTTTTTGCCCCCGAGTCTTGTGGGCACACCCTGGAACACGACTTCTCTGCTTGGGATTCAGCTTTCTCAGTCCTCATTTATTGCCCAGTTATAAGCAATGGAAATGTTTTTCTGGACAAATCCCATCACTTATGGACAATTGTAACCTCTTCCCAGGATTCTATTAGGGCGAATTTTCAGAATTCCATAATCAGGTATCAGTGTCATTCCCAAAGAATGGGCTTTTCAGTCTTTAATAAGACTACATATGGGGCCGAAACATTATAATCCACATTGGAATTCATACACTGGAATGAAGGTGAGCATATGTTCCCACTTCCTTCTGCTGTCTGTGTACAAAGTTATAGCAAGAATAACATATACAACTCCTAAAAATAAGGAATAAATTTCAGAGACAGTAATAATCAAAATCCATATTTAGGAAAGAAATCATTCTCAGAAGGAAACTTAGAATTGTGCGGTCACCCCCCCTACCTGCTGACTTCTCAAGCATGAGTCATTGGAAGATGCTTGAACCTTTGTAGACCCATCCTCTCCTACGGAAGAGAACTGGCAGGGAATTCTGGCTGTCACTTCCACATATGGTGCCCAGTCGACAAAATATGTTTAAGTGCACTGCTTGCTTCCCCGTGATAAAAGGCATTTTGGCACAAGACTCTACAGAAAATTGGGCACCAAATAGGCCTTTGAAATCTGTGACCATCAAGAAGCACAAATTCTACTCTTTCTAAACGTAATGTGCTTGGTCATTTGTTTGCCAGTGGATCACGAATTACAAGACTAGACGTACATATACTGTAACAGCTCAAAAATGCAGTATTCTTTTACATTCAGGGTTCTTATTTGATTTTTTTTGACGGAATCAAGAAATCCTAGTCCCACGAGCAGGTGGGATACTCTCTTCAGTTGAACTAGTTTGTTGTTTGTTCTTGGTTACTAGATATACCTCGTAAGATTAGGAACTGAAAAGAATGGGGTTGGAACAGTGATCTCTTCTGAGAGTCAGGAGCATTCTAACCTCCCCAATGTGCTACACCTCAAAGAGGCTAGATCTGGTGCAGGATCTAGACTGTGGCGCCTAGATCCAATGGGGCTGTTGCCTGTTTTTGTAAATAAAGTTTTATTGGCTCATAGCCAGGCCATTGATTTGCATGTCGTCTGGGGCTGTTTTCATAGCACAATAGCAGAGTTAAGTTTTGCTGGAGACTGTATGGATCCCAAAGCTTAAAATATTTAGCCCCTTACACAGAAAGTTTGCCAATCCCTGATCTAGTGTATTGCCATCTTCCTGGTGAAAATAGTGTGTCGACTTTCTATTAAAGGCAGAGACACATATACAGGTGTTTGAAAAGATGCTACATTTGAGATGAGGTCATCGTATGAAATTCCTTCAGCTAGAGTCAATAAGAAGCCGTGTACGGACCTCAGGAACAACAGCACAGTGTTGTTCGTGTATGTGCTGATGGGACAGTCAATTGTAATTGTTTCCTCTCAGTCTGCTGTGACACAGCTACCCCAAAGAAATGTTCCTGGTTTCAGTTATACTGAAAATGGAAGACATAAGGCCTGCTGCCTGCGAATCACATTGCTTGGGAAAGAGCATTGCTTGGGAAATGTGTTTTTTAAAAAAAAAACAAAACACATTTTTTAAAGAATATGTCTCTCGAATCATCTTTCCCTTTAACTGGATTGTTTGAGAGACAGCGAGAAAGCTGAAGCAGCCAGGAGAATCTAGTTTAACAAACAAACAAACCCAGCGTGCTCTCAGTTCAAAAGGTCTGCTGCATATTCGCTCTCAATCTCTATACCTATTTTAGTTCACCTTCTGTAAATATTGTCGCTGTAGAAGGCTTTGGGCAGGCTAATGCGTTGTGATGTTTTGTTAATGGAAACAGAGACAACAATGCGGAAGGCAATCACAAGACGGGACCAGGAAGAGGCAGATGAAGGAAGGAAGGAAGGAAGCGGCAGACTGAAGGCAGAGCCCAGGGTGTCCAGAGAGGTGAGGCCCAAACCCTGCGTGAAGCTGACTTCTTCATTAGCAGAACCTGGAACCATGCCAGAGCATTCCACAGCTTCAGGAGCTCATCGGTTTTCCTCCCCTGTCCCCCTTCTCTCCTCTCCTTCTCTCTGCCTCTGCAAACTTAGAAAGAAAAGACATAATGGTATCTCTCCCACGTTAGGAGTCTCTCCTCTGCGTTGAAAAATCAGTCGCAGAAAAATGGCGAGTCGCTTTTAGTCCTGGGTCACCACAGAGTGACTTTCCTCGTAGGCATCTCCTCCGGTGACTTAGCAAGAGTCGAAGCTTTAAAGGTCTCCCTGTTCTCATGATTCCCCTCCACCACGGCGTGTGCAGCGGGCGGCCCTTGGACGTGGGTGACTGTCTCCCCGCTTCCGGTCACAGCTGAGCAGCCCCGCTGGCTACCTGGGCAAGGTTTCTGGGCCACCACCTGTGTGTCCTGTGCGTTCTCACCCCCTTGTATGAAAGAGCAACGCTGCCTTGGCGTGAACTGGGAGTGTATTCTCTTCGTTCCCTGCCTCCCTGATCCCTTCTCCTCCTCCCTCTACCCACCCCCCCCCCCTTTGCCATCCTCCTGTTGTTGCTGTTGTTGTTGTTGTTGTTGTTGTTGTTGTCGTGTTTCCCACAGCAAAATCTGCCCTGGGGACAGCCCAAGCCCACGCTGGCGTTGGCGGTGCAGGTGCGCGGAGCCCTCCTCTGCGTGGTCGCCACAGCAACCCGCCGCCGCTCTAATCTGCTGAATATGAAAGGCAGGAACAGAAAGAGAAAAGCCATCCACCCCCTTCTGCTCCGTCCCGGAGTCCAAAAGAAGGCTGCGGGCTCCAAGCATTCCCCGATCATCCCCAGCCATCGCCCGGGCAACAGTCACAGGGAGCCGGCGGGCCTGGCAGGAGCGCCGTCCCCTCCCAAGTTCTGACCTCCTCCCTTCCCACCCCCCCCCCCCCCGCTTCTCCCATCCTGGGCCTCCAGACGCTCACCCGCATCCCACTCTGGCCTCCCCGCCCCAGCCCCTCGCGCGCGGCGTGATTTCATCAGGTTCTTCTCACTCGGCTCCAGCAACACGCGCGTGGGGGCGGGGGCGTGGGGGGGGGGTGTGCGTGCACGCAAGGGTGGGCGCACGTGCATTCGTGCGTGTGTGTCGACGTTCATCTCCAGTCGCCTTGCAGCTGCGCCGTGGTCGTGTGCTAGAAAGATCGAAATGGACAGGGCCGGTAGGTTGAGAGAGCGGCCCCTCGCTGCAGGCCTGAATTCGTCCATGCCCGGGTTTGCGGGCCAGTGGCTCTCTAGCCCCAGATCCAGCAGTGAAAGCTGTCGATTGTCTCGCCACCGGCTTGTTGTCGCAGCTGGGTTTGACACCGCTTACCTCAGCAGTTTGTCGTGGTGGCGGTGGTGGTGGTTTTTTGTTTTCTTGGGGTTTTTTTTTTTGGTTGAAAGACAGAAGGCTTCCTTGTGATCCCAGCCTTTTCCTATCAAATGACACTCAGCCATGGTTTGGGTGACTTATTTACTGGCACTGGACCAGGAAAAACAAAAATGAACGTTCACAACTAATAAATCCTCCAGCCTCGATAGCCACAGCAACAGCGGTGGGAGGACGTCAGAATGTTCCGCCTGATACCCCAGGGTTCCTTGGCCGTGCGGAACCTCGCAAGTCGGGGGTAGGGAAAGCGGGTAAAACGAGAGAGGAACAGAGACGTGTTTTATATGCAGGGTCTTGCACAGACTCAAAAACTTTGGGCTTGGATCCTATGAGGGGCTTTCTCAGCGGAGGATCCTAAGTGCGGGAGGCGGATGCAGGGTGTTTGAGTCATTGGAAGAGGACGTGGCTAAGCTTGCCACCTTTTTCTCTTATCCTTGGGAATGAAGGCACACCTAGGCTCACCATGATGGACAAGTCCAGCCTACATCGGCTGGGCGGCAAAATCACAGCTTTCTCAGCTGCACTGAAAGAGACTATTTTTATAGAGGACCATAAGGTCAAGAATATTTAGCAAACAAAATTGTATGTCAGCCACTCCTAGATGGTTCTCCAAGGACCTTCCTCCTCCCAGGCCCTTACTGAAAGTGAGGGCATCTCTTTAAGTCTAGTGTGACAATGTTTTTATTTGTTTTGGAATGGATCTTCTGGACAGAAGCACATTTTTTTTTTTCATTAGTATAAATCCAGAAAAAGTCAACCACGAAACCACTGACTTTGGTTAAGATTGCCTCGTTTTCTCCCCCTATGACCACCTCTAGTTCAACAGATAACTATACTTTCTGTGCTGATCAGCTCGGTTAATTCAGCTTTTGGAGGCTAATGGTTGAGCCTTTCCAGACAGGGTTCAATCTTTGGGTAGAAATGTGGATAAAAAATGGGGAAAAATTGAACAATCACCCAGATGTTTAGTCTACATAACGCTAAATACTTGACTATTTGGAAAGATAACTATGATTGATTTTGCTCTTCCTTTTTAATTTTGGCTTTGTTTCCTTGACCCTTGGAGAAACAGTGAGGGAGGGCACTTAACTGAAGACAAATGAAGCCACACCTACCCAGAAGTTCTGCTCATTTGTTATAATGCAGAAAAAAAAAATACTATTTTTGTTTTGTTTTTGCATTGTGATACAACCGGGCTCTGATGTCGTATAACTACCTGAAACATGCCTGCAGGAAGTAAGCAACATGATCATCTCGCTTTCCAAAGCACCTGACAAAAAAGCATTTTATAAAATCCTTCAGAGTTTTGAGGAATTATTATCTTTGAAACTTGTTCTTTGCCACTCTTTAAAAAAAAATGACTGGGATAGAATCAGATGAAGGAAATGTACAAAGGTTAATTCTGCCATCTTAAAGTGTTTAGAATGCTCACTGTCTACCAATGAAGTCGTTGCTCAAATTCGTCTGCCAGTTCACAGGAAAGTAATTGAATCTCTCTGTGATTGAATCCAGCTAAATTATTCTCTCTGTCATAGAGATATTGTCTATAGGCATTGTCTCCTAGGAGAATCAAGTATTGTCTGAATGCTATTTTGAAATCCTTAGGAGAAAAGGCATTATGTGATCAAATCAACTTCAAATTCTGTTTAATTCCTAGAATCCTTATTTTGATTACTTTTTATCCATTATTATGCCAATATTTTGGAGGCACCTAATATGTGCCAGATACTATGTAAGCTCTTGGAATTCAAAGAGCTTGTGGTTTAGAAGGGGAGATAGGAGCATAAAAATCATGGCCAGCTTTTATTGAGTGCTTACTATATGCCGGGTACTACTTTAGACATTACAACTCTAGGAGGTAGGTAACATTATTTCTTCTGTCTTTAAGAAAGGAAATGGAGACCCAAAGAGGTTAAATTACATGCCCCGAATCACATGCTACCTTGTTTTTAAAGCAATGGTCAGAAGATACATGACTGCTTCACGTTTATAACCCACTGAGTTCAGTATCCTCGATACACAGTTAATAAGCAAAAGCCTGCCAGATGGAAAAAGGGAAGGTGAACATATTAGTAGAAGGAATTTAGAACCCCCGAATTAAGTCCTGACATCATCCCAACCTCTCAGGGTTTCTAAGAACTCTCACTTAAGTGATGGATAAGATCTTGCAGTAAAAATGCTTTTGAGGGTATCTCTAGGTAGTGCCATTCATACATATTTCT